>NC_057800.1:475807479-475967357 GCF_018294505.1 Triticum aestivum | reverse complement strand
CCGCCGCCGCCGGTTTTTTTAAAAACCGTTCGGTTTTCTGACGGTTTTGTTCGTTTTTTTAGTTTTGGTTTTTTTAAATAGATCGGTTTTCCGGTTTATTTAATTAGCAAGCGTTCGTCCGTTCATTCGTTTTAACGAACGTTCGTCATTTTTCTTTTTCTCGGATTAAATCCGTGATTTTTCTGATCGCGATTTCTGATCCAATTTTCGTTTTAGTCTAACTTTTCGCTCATTTATCGGAATCAGGCGATTCAAGCGCCTGGAGTTTCGTCTTGAAACACTCTTTCCGTTTAGCCAACTTAAACAAGTTTTTCCACTATAAAAAATTGCCCTAGATCCAGAATAGTAAACGAAGCCTGTTTCTTTTGCCGTTTGTCTTTCGTTGCTTCGTTTGATTTGATTCTTTTTGCCAACCGCAGTTCTTAAGTTGAACTTTCTTGTTAGATCTCTTATTTGAGTTTTACCTGTGCATTAGTTGAGTACTTATTGTATGCTTGTTTGTTTGTGATAGAATACCCGGAGTGCGCCGCTTGCTACTTCGAATCGCTAGGTTTCTCGGATCATCAGCAAGGCAAGTAACACTTTGATCATGCTTTCCCTCTACCCAGTTTTATTGCATTAGATCAATCCTCACACATTGCATGATTAGGATCTAATTAAATTGTGGGTTTGGGAAGTAGTTGAGGTAGTACCTATTACCTGTTATTATCAAACCTTTGGGAGTTACTTCTACGTTTGCTTATTATGCCATGCTATGCTAGTAGACGTGGATTGGGTGAGTGTATCCATGACAGATGTGAGATTATTAATTAATGGTTTATCTAAGGTGGCAACTTAAACACACATCTGGCTGGATTGAGGCACCTGGGTATTCCAGCGATGGCCTGTTTTCTTTTGGACCGCCACCCAGGCTCAAAGGGATCATGAGATTATTCATGCTAGAAACTTCCGTGTGCAGCCACAAGCTATTATGGGCTCTAGCATAGTTGATTAAGTTGTGCAAACTCTTACAGTGGTAGACTAGCAGATGTAGGGGAAAGTAGGTGTAATGGTCTACCCGATCGTAAGGTGCTAGCGCTTCTAAAAGACTATGTCTCGGTTATCCGTCTTCTCAAACACCATGAAGTGCAAGAAACCAAATGGAGGCGATCGAGTCTTGTGGGGAAAAGTGCGCAAACCTCTGCAGAGTGTATAAATTAATCATGATTAGCCGTGTCCCCGGTTATGGACATCTTGAGTATCTAGTACCTGGATTATCATGTGAATCTCAACATGTTACTTTAAAATTAATTTTGTTGGGTTTTGTTTAATGATGATGCTTAATTGGGATTGAGAATGCTATCAACCATTCTCAATGTTTAACAACTACCATGATAGTTAAATAAAATTTATTCCTTTGCAGTAGGGAAAAATTGGCTTTACGCAAAACTATAACCATAGAGCTTACCACCAGCCAAATATGCATATAGAATAGCCTATTTCTTTCCATTACTCTCTATGTGTTATTTTGCCAGCATATTCCATGTGCTGACCCGTTTCGGGCTGCAACGTTAATGTTGCAAACTTTTCAGACGACAATTAAGGTGTTTTTAGGTCGTGGTTCTATACTCAGTGATGTCGTTGGAGTTGATGGACTCACTTATCTTCCAAGCCTTCTGCTGTTATCGTTATTAGATGGCCTTAATCCATATTTATTGTAATAATTTCTCTTTTGAGACACTCGATATAATAAGTGTGTGATTGCTACTCTGTTATAAATCCTTCAAGTACTGTGTGGTGCCAGCATTACTGATCCAGGGATGACACCTGAGCACAGAGATTAGACCGTTTGAGGTCTGGTCGCTACAATCCCTATAGATCTTGATGCCCAATATATAAGCAGCTTCACTGAGGTCTTTCATTGAAAAACTTTTATTCAAGTATCCTTTTATGCTATCCAGAAATTCTATATCATTTCCAATCAACAATATGGCATCCACATATAATATTAGAAATACTACAGAGCTCCCACTCAATTTCTTATAAATATAGGCTTCTCCAAAAGTCTGTATAAAACCATATTCTTTGATCACCACATCAAAGCGTATATTCCAACTACAAGATGCTTGCACTAGTCCATAAATGGATCGCTGGAGCTTGCACACTTTGTTAGCACCTTTAGGATCGACAAAACCTTCTGGTTGCATCATATGTAACTCTTCTTTAAGAAACCCATTAAAGAATGCAGTTTTGACATCCATTTGCCAGATTTCATAAAATGCGGCAATTGCTAACATGATTTGGACAGACTTAAGCATCGCTACATGTGAGAAAATCTCATCGTAGTCAACACCTTGAACTTTTCGAAAACCTTTTGCGACAAGTCGAGCTTTGTAGATAGTAACATTACTATCAGTGTCAGTCTTCTTCTTAAAGATCCATTTATTATCTATGGCTTGCCGATCATCAAGCAAGTCAACCAAAGTCCATACTTTGTTCTCATACATGGACCCTATCTCAGATTTCATGGCCTCAAGCCATTTTGTGGAATCTGGGCTCATCATCGCTTCCTTCCTAGTTTGTAGGTTCATCATGGTCCAGTAACATGACTTCCAGAACAGGATTACCGTACCACTCTAGTGTGGAACGTGCTCTGGTTGACCTACGAGGTTCAGTAGTAACTTGATCTGAAGTTTCATGGTCATTATCATTAGCTTCCTCTCTAGTTGGTGTTAGGCATCATGGGAATGGTTTTCTGTGATGAGCTATTTTCCAATTCGAGAGAAGGTACAATTACCTCATCAAGTTGTACTTTCCTCCCACTCACTTATTTCGAGAGAAACTCCTTCTCTAGAAAGGATCCATTCTTAGCAACAAAGATCTTGCCTTCAAGTTTGTGATAGAAGGTGTACCCAACAGTTTCTTTTGGGTATCCTATGAAGACGCACTTCTCCGATTTGGGTTCCAGCTTATCGGGTTGAAGCTTTTTTCACATAAGCATCGCAACCCCAAACTTTAAGAAACGACATCTTAGGTTTCTTGCCAAACCACAATTCATACGGTGTCGTCTCAACGGATTTATAAGGTGCCCTATTTAAAGTGAATGCAATTGTCTCTAATGCATAACCCCAAAATGATAGTGGTAAATCGGTAAGTGACATCATAGATCACACCATCTCTAATAAAGTACGGTTACGACATTCGGACACACCAATATGCGGTGGTGTTCCAGGTGGCGTGAGTTGTGAAACTATTCCACATTGTTTTAAATGAAGGCCAAACTCGTAACTCAAATATTCACTTCCGCGATCAGATCGTAGAAACTTTTATTTTCTTGTTACGATGATTCTCCACTTCACTCTGAAATTCTTTGAACTTTTCAAACGTTTTGGACTCGTGTTTCATCAATTAGATATACCCATATCTGCTCAAATCATCTATGAAGGTTAGAAAATAATGATACCCGCCGTGTGCCTCAGCATTCATTGGACTGCATACATCGGTATGTATTATTTCCAATTAGTTATTAGCTCGCTCCATTGTTCTGGAGAACGGAGTTTTAGTCATCTTGCCCATGAGGCATGGTTCGCAAGCATCAAATGATTCATAATTAAGTGATTCCAAAAGCCCATCTGCATGGAGTTTCTTCATGTGCTTTACACCAATATGACCTAAACGGCAGTGCCACAAGTATGTTGCACTATCATTATCAACTTTGCATCTTTTGGCATCAATATTATGAATATGTGTATTATTACGATCGAGATTCAATAAACCATTTACATTGGGTGTATAACCATAGAAGGTTTTATTCATGTAAATAGAACAACAATTATTTTCTAATTTAAATGAATAATTGTATTGCAATAAACATGATCCAATCATATTCATGCTCAATGCAAACACCAAATAACATTTATTTAGGTTCAACACTAAACCCGAAGGTAGAGGGAGTATGCGATGGTGATCTTATCAACCTTGGAATCTCTTCCAACACACATCGTCACTTCGCCCTCAACTAGTTTCTGTTCATTTTGTAACTCCTGTTTCGAGTTACCTATCTTTGCAACTGAACCGGTATCAAATACCCAGGGGCTACTATGAACACTAGTAAAGTACACATCAATAACATGTATATGAAATATACGTTTGTTCACTTTGCCATCCTTCTTATCCGCCAAGTATTTGGGGCAGTTCCGCTTCTAGTGACCATTTCCTTCGCAGTATAAGCACTCAGTTTCAGGCTTGGGTCCAGCTTTGGGCTTCTTCCCGAGAGTGATAACTTTCTTGTCATTCTTCTTGAAGTTACATTTCTTTCCCTTGCCCTTTTACTTGAAACTAGTGGTCTTGTTAATCATCAATACTTCGTGTTCTTTCTTGATTCCTACCTTCACCGATGTCAGCATCGCGAAGAGCTTGGGAATCGTTTTTGTCATCCCTTGCATATTATAGTTCATCACGAAGTTCTAGTAACTTGGTGATAGTGACTAGAAAACTCTGTCAATCACTATCTTATATGGAAGATTAACTCCCACTTGATTCAAGCGATTGTAGTACCCAGACATTCTGAGCACATGCTCACTGGCTGAGCTATTCTCCTCCATCTTGTAGGCAAAGTACATGTCAGAGGTCTCATACCTCTCGACGTGGGCATGAGTCTGAAATACTAATTTCAACTCTTGGAACATCTCATATGCTCCACGGCGTTCAAAATGTTTTTGAAGTCCTGGTTCTAAGCCGTAAAGCATGGCACACTAAACTATCAAGTAGTCATCATTCCGAGCTTGTCAAATGTTCATAATGTCTTCATCTGCTCCTGCAATAGGTCTGTCACCTAGCGGTGCATCAAGAACATAGTTCTTCTGTGCAGCAATGAGGATAATCCTCAGATCACGGACCCAGTCCGCATCATTGCTACTATCATCTTTCAACTTAGTTTTCGCTAGGAACATATCAAAAACATAAGGGAGCTACAATGCGAGTTGTTGATCTACAACATAGATATGCAAATACTATCAGGACTAAGTTCATGATAAGCTAAGTTTAATTAATCATATTACTTAAGAACTCCCACTTAGATGGACATCTCTTGAGTCATCTAAATGATCACGTGATCCATATCAACTAAACCATGTCCGGTCATCACGTGAGATGGAGTAGTTTTCAATGGTGAACATCTCTATGTTGATCCTATCTACTATATGATCCGGTCTACTATATGATCATATCAACTAAACCATATCACGTGAGATTATTAATTAATGGTTTATCTAAGGTGGCAACTTAAACACACATCTGGGTGGATTGAGGCACCTGGGTATTCCAGCGATGGCCTAGTTTCTTTTGGACCGCCACCCAGGCTCAAAGGGATCATGATATTATTCATGCTAGAAACTTCCGTGTGCAGCCACAAGCTATTATGGGCTCTAGCATAGTTGATTAAGTTGTGCGAACTCTTACAGTGGTATACTAGCAGATGTAGGGGAAAGTAGGTGTAACGGTCTACCCGATCGTAAGGTGCTAGCGCTTCTGAAAGACTATGTCTTGGTCATCCGTCTTCTCAAACACCATGAAGTGCGAGAAACCAAACGGAGGCGATCGAGTCTTGTGGGGAAAAGTGCGCAAACCTCTGCAGAGTGTATAAACTAATCATGATTAGCCGTGTCCCCGGTTATGGACATCTTGAGTATCTAGTACCTGGATTATCATGTGAATCTCAACATGTTACTTTAAAATTAATTTTGTTGGGTTTTGTTTAATGATGATGCTTAATTGGGATTGAGAATGTTGTCAACCATTCTCAATGTTTAACAACTACCATGATAGTTAAATAAAATTTATTCCTTTGCAGTAGGGAAAAATTGGCTTTACGCAAAACTATAACCATAGAGCTTACCACCAGCCAAATATGCATATAGAATAGCCTATTTCTTTCCATTACTCTCTATGTGTTATTTTGCCAGCATATTCCATGTGCTGACCCGTTTCGGGCTGCAACGTTAATGTTGCAGACTTTTTAGACGATGATTAAGGTGTTTTTAGGTCGTGGTTCTATATTCAGTGATGCCATTGGAGTTGATGGACTCACTTATCTTCCAAGCCTTCCGCTGTTATCGTTATTAGATGGCCTTAAGCCATATTTATTGTAATAAGTTCTCTTTTGAGACACTCGATGTAATAAGTGTGTGATTGCTACTCTGTTATAAATCCTTCAAGTACTGTGTGGTGTCAGCATTACTGATCCAGGGATGACACCTGAGCACAGAGATTAGACCGTTTGAGGTCTGGTCGCTACAAGATGGTATCAGAGCACACGCTGACTGTAGGACACGACCACTAAGCTAAAGACCTAGATCCCTACTCACTCTATTCTCTTTCTGACTTCTCATCTTTTCTACTCTTTTAGGATGGCGGATTCAAGGAACAAGTTCACGCAACCGGATGAAGATACACCCTTTGGATGTCACTTGAAGGAAGTCACTAGATACCTGAACATAGGAGTACCAAGCTTCACCGGAACCTACAACGCCACTTTACCTGAAGAAGAGCGCTGGATGATTCAAGTTCAAGTTCCAGGAAGGACGTTCATGCCAGTCACTGATCCCATAGAGTTTTCTTTTGATGCACCAACTTAGAGTCTAGGAAAGAGCATGGCAGCTCACATCGCCATGGGACGCATTGGAGAAGTCTACCGCAATGATCTCAAGGATACAATCTACCAGATTTGTGGGCGCCGAGATGAGCACTCGGAGATGATCAGCACCAGAAAGGATAGATCAGTCGCAGCTTTTATCCAGGCGTTAAACCAGCACATTCAACGACAGGAGAACCAGGTGTGCGCCAACATGATAGATCTGAAGAAGGCGAGGACAAGAATCAAGGAACTGGAGAAAGAACTCAAGGCTACACGTGAAGATTATGAAGAGAAAATCGAAGTATTAGTGGAGAAGAATGACGATCTGATCAAGAAGATCGGAATATTTATGGGAGGCCCTACACCAGTAGAAGAAGACGAAGAACCCAAGGAGATTCGCCCGGAAGACTACATCATCATTGACGACACCGACTTGGATCCAGACGATAGCGATGATGACTATGTTGATGAAGTTGGAGAACATATCATGGAGTCTGCAACCGAAGAATACTTCTAGTAGACCACCTCATCAGTAGTAGTAGTCCACCATGTAAATATAGTAGTCCGAGCACTTTTGTGATAGTTAGATCGATTGTATGCCCTTGTTTGATTGATTGAATGAAGTGAATTGTTTGCTTTTGCCTCATGTGCACATGGGTAGTGTTTTCTCTTTAGACCCCCTCTATTCTTAAATCTCATCTTTTCTAAACCCTCAGATGCCTCCGAGACGTGACCCCGGATTTACCTTTCCACCGGAGCTCACCCAGTTGATCCAACAGTAGAACACATTGATGCAGTTGCTAGTCCAGAATCAGAGTCACGGGAACAACAACAACCCACCACCACCAC
Organism: Triticum aestivum; assembly: GCF_018294505.1. Classification (NCBI taxonomy): domain Eukaryota; kingdom Viridiplantae; phylum Streptophyta; class Magnoliopsida; order Poales; family Poaceae; genus Triticum; species Triticum aestivum. The sequence continues at coordinate 475,959,895 of NC_057800.1, read as the reverse complement.
CACCACCTGTTGATCACTTAGCCCGTTTTCTTAGGCTGAATCTGCCGGTGTTTTCCAGTAGCACCGAGCCGATAGTAGCAGATGATTGGCTCCGCAAGACAGCTAGAGAGTTGACCACAGCAGGATGCACTGATGCGGAAAAGGTGAAGTTTGCCGCACATCAGCTTGAAGGACCCGCAACATCATGGTGGGAGAATTTCATAGCCACTTTCCCTATCGACACTGTCACGTGGGACCAGATTCAGCAGGCTTTTCGAACTGCCCATGTTTCAGCAGGAGCTATGGCCATGAAGAAGCGAGAGTTTCGCAACTTGCGCCAAGGAGGACGGACTGTTGGCCAATATGTGGAGGACTTTAGTAAATTAGCACGTTATGCCCCAGATGACGTTGCTACGGATGCAGCTAAGCAGGAGAAGTTTCTGAAAGGACTGAATGATGAGTTGAGCATGCAGTTGATGGTAGCCACCTTCAACAACTACCAGGAGTTGGTAGATCGTGCTCTCATGATTGAAGGGAAGCAGCAGCAGATTGAGAATTGCAAGAGGAAGTATGGACAAGGGAAGCACAATTCAGGAGCTCAGCAGAAGCCACGTTTTACCCCTAGACCGGGAGGACATTTTCAGCATACCCATGGAGGAGGTAGCTCGCACAATCACAATGGCACCAAGAATGGTAATGGGAATGGAGGAAGCAACGGCCAGAACCGCACCAACCCATCGACCCCAGCCAAGAGAGACCTGAGCCAAGTCACTTGTTTTAAGTGCCAGAAGATCAGACATTATACCAATGAATGTCCTGAATCACAGAATGGTAATGGCAATGGAAGCTCTGGGAAGAAGCTGAACCCTTTCAACAGGGGACAGGTGAACCACGTTAATGTGGAGGAGGTTGAAGAGCAGCCGGATGCAGTATTGGTAAGTTTTTGGTTAAGTCATTTACTGCACTCATTCTTTTCGATACTGGTGCATCGCATTCATACATATCAAGGGGATTTGTGGATAAGTATAACCTACCCACCAAAGTTCTTAGAACACCTATGTTAGTAAGCTCACCAGGAGCGGAGTATATGGCTAGCCAAGGATGTTTTCAAGTGCCATTAAGTATAGGTAGGCATGTGTTCCCCTCGGATTTGATAATATTGGAATCACAAGGTTTGGATGTAATTCTGGGTATGGATTGGTTGTCGATGTATGGAGGAAACATTGATTGCGCCAGTAAGTCGATCTTGCTTACCACCCCAGAAGGGAGAAGGATCAAGTATGTATCCCGGCATGTGCCGAAGAGGACTCAAGTAAATTGTTTAACAGGAGTTGTGCAGGAGGAAGTACCAGTAGTGAAGGATTTCCCCGAAGTATTTCCAAAAGAATTGCCAGGCATGCCACCGGATAGAGATATTGAGTTTTTAATTGAGCTTTTTCCAGACACAGGGCCAATATCAAAGAGACCATATAGGATGCCCGCAAAGGATTTGGTGGAGATTAAGAAGCAAATTAAGGAGTTACTGGATAAAGGATATATTCGCCCAAGTTCATCGCCTTGGGGATCGCCAGTACTTCTAGTGGAGAAGAAGGATGGATCGTTAAGGATGGTTGTGGATTATCGAGGATTGAATGAAGTAACCATCAAGAACAAGTACCCACTACCGATGATCAATGATCTGTTTGATCAGTTGCAAGGAGCTAAGGTATTTTCCAAGATCGATCTGCGATCAGGGTACCACCAGTTGAAGATTCGAGAACAGGATATACCTAAGACGGCTTTTACCACCAGGTATGGGCTGTACGAGTATACCGTTATGTCATTTGGTCTGACTAACGCACCTGCATATTTTATGAACATGATGAACAAAGTGTTTATGGAGTTCTTGGATAAGTTCGTCGTAGTGTTCATTGATGATATCCTGGTTTACTCGAAGAATGAAGAGGAGCATAAGGAGCATTTGCGTTTGGTTCTTGGAAAGCTCAGAGAACATCAATTATATGCCAAGTTTAGCAAATGTGAGTTTTGGTTAAAAGAAGTTGGATTTCTCGGACACGTTATATCCGGAGAAGGTATAGCAATAGATCCCACTAAAGTTGATACCGTGACCAAGTGGGAAGCGCCAACAACAGTTGGAGAGATCTGGAGTTTTCTTGGACTCACGGGATACTACTGGAGGTTTATTGAGAATTTCTCAAAGATTGCGAAGCCTATGACGGAGTTGTTGAAGAAGGATACCAAGTTCAAATGGACTGAGGAGTGTGAGGCTAGTTTCCAGGAGCTGAAGAAATGTTTGGTTACCTCACCAGTGTTGACTTTACCGGATCAGACCAAGGATTATGAGGTGTATTGTGACGCTTCACATCGAGGACTTGGAGCAGTTCTTATGCAGGAAGGAAGAGTTGTTTCATATGACTCACGACAGCTTAAGCCCCATGAGTTGAATTATGCTACGCATGATTTGGAATCAGAAGCCGTAGTGCATGCATTGAAGACTTGGAGACATTTTCTGATTGGAAACCATTGCGAGGTGTACACGGATCACAAGAGTTTGAAGTATATTTTCACACAGAAGGAGTTGAACCTCACACAAAGGAGATGGTTGGCGCTCATCAAGGATTATGATATGAAATTGCATTATCACCCTGGAAAGGCTAACGTAGTAGCTGACGCGTTAAGCCATAAGATCCATGTCAACACCCTAATGACGGGAGATTTACCAAGGGAGTTAGCCGAAAATCTTCGAGAGCTATGTTTGGAAATAGTTCCAAGAGGCTATGTAGCAGCATTGGAGATTCGGTCTACTTTGATGGATAAGATCAGAGAAGCCCAGAAGACTGACAAGGAGATTGCCTCTATTAAGGAGAAAATGAGCAAAGGAAAAGCTAAGGGATTTCGTGAGGATGAGCATGATACCTTATGGTTTGAAGACCGTGTCTATGTACCAAATGATTCGGAGATCAGGAAGTTAATTTTACAAGAGGCCCATGATTCACCGTATTCGATTCACCCAGGAAATACCAAGATGTATTTGGATTTGAAGGATACTTTCTGATGGACCGGAATGAAGAAGGATATTGCAGGGTATGTAGCAGTTTGTGATGTATGTCAGAGAGTAAAAGCAGAGCATCAGAAGCCAGCAGGATTGCTACAACCATTTTCGATACCCGAATGGAAGTGGGATAAGTTAGGCATGGATTTTATTACAGGATTTCCCAGAACACGTTCAGGCTATGACTTGATATGGGTTGTAGTCGATTGTTTGACAAAGGTAGCTCATTTCATTCCAGTGAAGACTACCTATACCCGTGCAAACTTGGCAAAGATATACATGACTAGAATCGTTTGTCTGCATGGAGTTCCAAGGAGCATAGTATCAGATAGAGGAACCCAATTTACCTCAAAGTTCTGGAATCAGTTGCATGAAACTTTGGGTACCAGACTGGAGTTTAGCACAACTTTCCACCCGCAGACAGATGGACAGACTGAGAGAGTCAATTAGATTTTGGAGGATGTGCTAAGAGCTTGTGCGCTAGATTACGGATCTAGTTGGGATGAGAATTTGCCGTATGCAGAGTTCTCTTACAACAACGGCTGTCAATCCAGTTTGAAGATGGCCCTTTCGAAGCCTTGTATGGAAGGAGGTGCAGGACCCCATTGTCCTGGGATGAAGTTGGAGATCGCCAGTTGTTTGGACCGGATCTGATAAAGGAGTCTGAACAGAAAGTGAAATTGATTCGCGATAGGCTCAAGGTAGCCCAGTCCAAGCAGAAGAGTTATGCAGATTCTAAACGCAAGGAGACAGTTTACGAAGTCAGAGACCGAGTTTATCTTCGAGTATCACCACTTCGAGGAGTTAAGCGCTTTGGAGTTAAGGGAAAGTTAGCGCCACGTTTTGTAGGCCCATACAAAGTTTTGGAGCGTATGGGAGAAGTTTCCTATAAGTTGGAATTGCCCGAAGGATTGTCAGGAGTTCACGACGTGTTCCATGTATCCCAGTTGAAGAAGTGCCACGCAGAGATGGCTGACATACCGCTGAGAGATATGGTACCACTGGAAGCAATTCAGTTGGACAGTGATTTGACCTATGAGGACAAACTAGTTAAGATTCTAGAGTATGCCAGTCGAGTCACCTGCAGTAAGGTTATCAAGTTTTGCAAGGTTCAGTGGAGCCACCACACGGAGGATGAAGCCACCTGGGAGCGAGAGGAACATTTGCTGAAGGACCACCCTCACCTATTTTCTAGCCAACCGGAATCTCGAGGGCGAGATTCATCTTAAGGGGGGTAGGTTTGTAACATCCCAAATTTTCAATTTGGAATGTTATACACTAGATCATCATTGCATATCATATTTATTGCATTTTGGTTGATCCTAGAAATTTCACGCAACTCAAGGACCCTCGGAGAGAGTTGGGGATTTCGTTATTTTCATATTTGCTTTGTCTCAAATTTTGAAAATATGATCATTTGATTTTATTTATTTGATCTTCAATTATTTCTATTATAAAAATTATGAGAGAGGGAATAAAATGACTTTCCCAAAGTAAAGAAATATTGGGGATTTAATAAAAAAATCAAGATTTTATTAGGTTTTATTTGCTATTTTATTTGAATTTAGAAAAAATGCGGGTTTTTTCAAAATTGCATTTAGGCCCCAAATAAATGTTCATCCTGTGCGTCTTGATTTTAGAAGCCGGGGAAAATTTATTTCCGGATTTTTGGAGTCCGTTTAGTATTCCTTTTGTTTTTTTAGCGTAATTATTTTTTCTAAAAAAAGTCCGAACCGACCTTGGGCCATAACCGGCAAGGACTCCTCCTGGCCGGGCCTTTTTATAGCGCCCCGAGGCCCCCGCCAAAGCCTAGCCGCACCCCACCTGAAAACCCTAACCCTAGCTGCCGCCGCCGCCCGCCCGCGCCGCCACCGCCCGCGCGTCGCCCCACCGCCGCCGCCGCCGACATCGCCGCCGCCGGAGGTTGTCTCGCCGCCGCCGGTTTTTTTAAAAACTGTTCGGTTTTCCAACGGTTTTGTTCGTTTTTTTTAGTTTTGGTTTTTTTAAAATAGAACAGTTTTCCGGTTTATTTAATTAGCGAGCGTTCGTCCGTCCGTTCGTTTTAACGAACGTTCGTCGTTTTTCTTTTTCTCGGATTAAATCCGTGATTTTTCTGATCGCGATTTCTCATCCGATTTTCGTTTTACTCTAACTTTTCGCTCGTTTATCGGAATCAGGCGATTCAAGCGCCTGGAGTTTCATCTCAAACCCCTCTTTCCGTTTAGCCAACTTAAACAAGTTTTGCCACTGTAAAAAGTGCCCTAGATCCAAAATAGTAAATGAAGCTTGTTTCTTTTGCCGTTTGTCTTTCGTTGCTTCGTTCGATTTGATTCTTTTTGCCAACCGGAGTTCTTAAGTTGAACTTTCTGTTTAGATCTCTTATTTGAGTTTTACCTGTGCATTAGTTGAGTACCTATTGTATGCTTGTTTGTTTGCGATAGAATACCCGGAGTGCGCCGCTTGCTACTTCAAATCGCTAGGTTTCCCGGATCATCAGCAAGGCAAGTAACACTTTGATCATGCTTTCCCTCTACCCAGTTTTATTGCATTAGATAAATCCTCACACATTGCATGATTAGGATCTAATTAAATTGTGGGTTTGGGAAGTAGTTGAGGTAGTACCTATTACCTGTTATTATCAAACCTTTGGGAGTTACTTCTACGTTTGCTTATTATGCCATGCTATGCTAGTAGACGTGGATTGGGTGAGTGTATCCATGACAGATGTGAGATTATTAATTAATGGTTTATCTAAGGTGGCAACTTAAACACACATCTGGCTGGATTGAGGCACCTGGGTATTCCAGCGATGGCCTGTTTTCTTTTGGACCGCCACCCAGGCTCAAAGGGATCATGAGATTATTCATGCTAGAAACTTCCGTGTGCAGCCACAAGCTATTATGGGCTCTAGCATAGTTGATTAAGTTGTGCAAACTCTTACAGTGGTAGACTAGCAGATGTAGGGGAAAGTAGGTGTAATGGTCTACCCGATCGTAAGGTGCTAGCGCTTCTAAAAGACTATGTCTCGGTTATCCGTCTTCTCAAACACCATGAAGTGCAAGAAACCAAATGGAGGCGATCGAGTCTTGTGGGGAAAAGTGCGCAAACCTCTGCAGAGTGTATAAATTAATCATGATTAGCCGTGTCCCCGGTTATGGACATCTTGAGTATCTAGTACCTGGATTATCATGTGAATCTCAACATGTTACTTTAAAATTAATTTTGTTGGGTTTTGTTTAATGATGATGCTTAATTGGGATTGAGAATGCTATCAACCATTCTCAATGTTTAACAACTACCATGATAGTTAAATAAAATTTATTCCTTTGCAGTAGGGAAAAATTGGCTTTACGCAAAACTATAACCATAGAGCTTACCACCAGCCAAATATGCATATAGAATAGCCTATTTCTTTCCATTACTCTCTATGTGTTATTTTGCCAGCATATTCCATGTGCTGACCCGTTTCGGGCTGCAACGTTAATGTTGCAAACTTTTCAGACGACAATTAAGGTGTTTTTAGGTCGTGGTTCTATACTCAGTGATGTCGTTGGAGTTGATGGACTCACTTATCTTCCAAGCCTTCTGCTGTTATCGTTATTAGATGGCCTTAATCCATATTTATTGTAATAATTTCTCTTTTGAGACACTCGATATAATAAGTGTGTGATTGCTACTCTGTTATAAATCCTTCAAGTACTGTGTGGTGCCAGCATTACTGATCCAGGGATGACACCTGAGCACAGAGATTAGACCGTTTGAGGTCTGGTCGCTACAATCCCTATAGATCTTGATGCCCAATATATAAGCAGCTTCACTGAGGTCTTTCATTGAAAAACTTTTATTCAAGTATCCTTTTATGCTATCCAGAAATTCTATATCATTTCCAATCAACAATATGGCATCCACATATAATATTAGAAATACTACAGAGCTCCCACTCAATTTCTTATAAATATAGGCTTCTCCAAAAGTCTGTATAAAACCATATTCTTTGATCACCACATCAAAGCGTATATTCCAACTACAAGATGCTTGCACTAGTCCATAAATGGATCGCTGGAGCTTGCACACTTTGTTAGCACCTTTAGGATCGACAAAACCTTCTGGTTGCATCATATGTAACTCTTCTTTAAGAAACCCATTAAAGAATGCAGTTTTGACATCCATTTGCCAGATTTCATAAAATGCGGCAATTGCTAACATGATTTGGACAGACTTAAGCATCGCTACATGTGAGAAAATCTCATCGTAGTCAACACCTTGAACTTTTCGAAAACCTTTTGCGACAAGTCGAGCTTTGTAGATAGTAACATTACTATCAGTGTCAGTCTTCTTCTTAAAGATCCATTTATTATCTATGGCTTGCCGATCATCAAGCAAGTCAACCAAAGTCCATACTTTGTTCTCATACATGGACCCTATCTCAGATTTCATGGCCTCAAGCCATTTTGTGGAATCTGGGCTCATCATCGCTTCCTCCTAGTTCGTAGGTTCATCATGGTCCAGTAACATGACTTCCAGAACAGGATTACCGTACCACTCTAGTGTGGAACGTGCTCTGGTTGACCTACGAGGTTCAGTAGTAACTTGATCTGAAGTTTCATGGTCATTATCATTAGCTTCCTCTCTAGTTGGTGTTAGGCATCATGGGAATGGTTTTCTGTGATGAGCTATTTTCCAATTCGAGAGAAGGTACAATTACCTCATCAAGTTGTACTTTCCTCCCACTCACTTATTTCGAGAGAAACTCCTTCTCTAGAAAGGATCCATTCTTAGCAACAAAGATCTTGCCTTCAAGTTTGTGATAGAAGGTGTACCCAACAGTTTCTTTTGGGTATCCTATGAAGACGCACTTCTCCGATTTGGGTTCCAGCTTATCGGGTTGAAGCTTTTTCACATAAGCATCGCAACCCCAAACTTTAAGAAACGACATCTTAGGTTTCTTGCCAAACCACAATTCATACGGTGTCGTCTCAACGGATTTATAAGGTGCCCTATTTAAAGTGAATGCAATTGTCTCTAATGCATAACCCCAAAATGATAGTGGTAAATCGGTAAGTGACATCATAGATCACACCATCTCTAATAAAGTACGGTTACGACATTCGGACACACCAATATGCGGTGGTGTTCCAGGTGGCGTGAGTTGTGAAACTATTCCACATTGTTTTAAATGAAGGCCAAACTCGTAACTCAAATATTCACTTCCGCGATCAGATCGTAGAAACTTTTATTTTCTTGTTACGATGATTCTCCACTTCACTCTGAAATTCTTTGAACTTTTCAAACGTTTTGGACTCGTGTTTCATCAATTAGATATACCCATATCTGCTCAAATCATCTATGAAGGTTAGAAAATAATGATACCCGCCGTGTGCCTCAGCATTCATTGGACTGCATACATCGGTATGTATTATTTCCAATTAGTTATTAGCTCGCTCCATTGTTCTGGAGAACGGAGTTTTAGTCATCTTGCCCATGAGGCATGGTTCGCAAGCATCAAATGATTCATAATTAAGTGATTCCAAAAGCCCATCTGCATGGAGTTTCTTCATGTGCTTTACACCAATATGACCTAAACGGCAGTGCCACAAGTATGTTGCACTATCATTATCAACTTTGCATCTTTTGGCATCAATATTATGAATATGTGTATTATTACGATCGAGATTCAATAAACCATTTACATTGGGTGTATAACCATAGAAGGTTTTATTCATGTAAATAGAACAACAATTATTTTCTAATTTAAATGAATAATTGTATTGCAATAAACATGATCCAATCATATTCATGCTCAATGCAAACACCAAATAACATTTATTTAGGTTCAACACTAAACCCGAAGGTAGAGGGAGTATGCGATGGTGATCTTATCAACCTTGGAATCTCTTCCAACACACATCGTCACTTCGCCCTCAACTAGTTTCTGTTCATTTTGTAACTCCTGTTTCGAGTTACCTATCTTTGCAACTGAACCGGTATCAAATACCCAGGGGCTACTACGAACACTAGTAAAGTACACATCAATAACATGTATATGAAATATACGTTTGTTCACTTTGCCATCCTTCTTATCCGCCAAGTATTTGGGGCAGTTCCGCTTCTAGTGACCATTTCCTTCGCAGTATAAGCACTCAGTTTCAGGCTTGGGTCCAGCTTTGGGCTTCTTCCCGAGAGTGATAACTTTCTTGTCATTCTTCTTGAAGTTACATTTCTTTCCCTTGCCCTTTTACTTGAAACTAGTGGTCTTGTTAATCATCAATACTTCGTGTTCTTTCTTGATTCCTACCTTCACCGATGTCAGCATCGCGAAGAGCTTGGGAATCGTTTTTGTCACCCCTTGCATATTATAGTTCATCACGAAGTTCTAGTAACTTGGTGATAGTGACTAGAAAACTCTGTCAATCACTATCTTATATGGAAGATTAACTCCCACTTGATTCAAGCGATTGTAGTACCCAGACATTCTGAGCACATGCTCACTGGCTGAGCTATTCTCCTCCATCTTGTAGGCAAAGTACATGTCAGAGGTCTCATACCTCTCGACGTGGGCATGAGTCTGAAATACTAATTTCAACTCTTGGAACATCTCATATGCTCCACGGCGTTCAAAATGTTTTTGAAGTCCTGGTTCTAAGCCGTAAAGCATGGCACACTAAACTATCAAGTAGTCATCATTCCGAGCTTGTCAAATGTTCATAATGTCTTCATCTGCTCCTGCAATAGGTCTGTCACCTAGCGGTGCATCAAGAACATAGTTCTTCTGTGCAGCAATGAGGATAATCCTCAGATCACGGACCCAGTCCGCATCATTGCTACTATCATCTTTCAACTTAGTTTTCGCTAGGAACATATCAAAAACATAAGGGAGCTACAATGCGAGTTGTTGATCTACAACATAGATATGCAAATACTATCAGGACTAAGTTCATGATAAGCTAAGTTTAATTAATCATATTACTTAAGAACTCCCACTTAGATGGACATCTCTTGAGTCATCTAAATGATCACGTGATCCATATCAACTAAACCATGTCCGGTCATCACGTGAGATGGAGTAGTTTTCAATGGTGAACATCTCTATGTTGATCCTATCTACTATATGATTCACGTTCGACCTTTCGGTCTCCAGTGTTCCGAGGCCATGTCTGTACATGCTAGGCTCGTCAAGTTTAATCCGAGTATTCTGCATGTGCAAAACTGTCTTGCACCCATTGTATGTGAACGTAGAGCTTATCACACCCAATCATCACGTGGTGTCTCAGCACGACGAACTATCGCAATGGTGCATACTCAGGGAGAACACTTATACCTTGAAATTTAGTGAGGGGTCATCTTATAATGCTACCGTCGTACTAAGCAAAATAAGATGCATAAAAGATAAACATCACATGCAATCAAAAATATGTGACATGATATAGCCATCATCATCTTGTGCCTTTGATCTCCATCTCCAAAGCACCGTCGTGATATCCATCATCACCGACTTGACACCTTGATCTCCATCGTAGCATCATGGTCATCTCGCCAACTATTGCTTCTACAACTATCGCTAACGCATAGTGATAAAGTAAAGCAATTACATGGCGTTTGCATTTCATACAATAAAGCGACAACCATAAGGCTCCTGCCAGTTGCCGATAACTTTTACAAAACATGATCATCTCATACAATAACGTACATCACATCATGTCTTGACCATATCACATCACAACATGCCCTGCAAAAACAAGTTAGATGTCCTCTACTTTGTTGTTGCAAGTTTTACGTGGCTGCTACAGGCTTCTAGCAAGAACTGTTCTTACCTACGCATCAAAACCACAATGATGATTTATCAAGTTTGTTGTTTTAACCTTCAACAATGACCAGCCGCAGTCAAATTCGATTCAACTAAAGTTGGAGAAACAGACACCCGCCAGCCACCTTTATGCAAAACTAATTGCATGTCTGTCGGTGGAACCGGTCTCATGAACGTGGTCATGTATGGTTGGTCCAGGCCGCTTCATCCAAAAAAATCGCCGAATCAAAATAAGACATTGGTGGTAAGTAGTATGACGATCACCACCCACAACTCTTTGTGTTCTACTCGTGCATATCATCGACGCATAGACCTGGCTCGGATGCCACTGTTGGGGAACGTAGCATGCAATTTGAAAACAATTCCTATGCTCACGCAAGATCTATCAAGGAGATGCATAGCAATGAGTTGGGGAGAGTGTGTCCACGTACCCTCGTAGACCGAAAGCGGAAGCGTTTGACAACGCAGTTGATGTAGTCGAACTTCTTCTCGTTCCGACCGATCAAGCACCGAACGTATGGCACCTCCCAGTTCTGCACACATTCAGCTCGATGATGTCCCTCGAACTCTTGATCTAGCAAAGTGTCAAGGGAGAGTTCCATCAGCATGATGGCATGGTGACGGTGATGGTGAAGTGATCCGCGCAGGGCTTCACCTAAGCACTATGTGAATATGACCGGAGACATAAACTGTGGAGGGAGGCGCCGCACACGGCTAACAGATGTTGTTGTGTGTTCTAGGCGCCTCCCCCCTTCATATATATAGGTGGGAGGGAGAGGGGGAAGCCAAGGGGGAGCCCAAGTAGGAGGAATCCTACTTGGGGCTCTAATCCTATTCGCCCCCCTAACCATAATTCCCGGAGAGGGAAGGAAGGAGGAGTGAGGAGGGAAGGAACGGGGAGGCCGAATCCCTCTCCTTCCTATCTCCCTTCTCCTCTTTCCTTCACCTTTATTTTGGCCTAAATGGGGAGCACCAGCCCCTTAGGGGCTGGTCTGCCCCCCTCTTGGCCCATTAAGGCCCATGTAGCTACCAGGGGGATGCTTGAAACCCCTTCCGGTGACCCGATATGCACCCGGTACCCCTGGAACACTTTCGGTGTCCGAATACCATCGTCCAATATATGAATCTTTACCTCTCGACAATTTCGAGACTCCTTTTCATGTCCGTGATCTCATCCGGACTCCGAACAACATTCGGTCACCAAATCACATAACTCATATAATACAAAATTGTCATCGAACGTTAAGCATGCGGACCCTACGGGTTTGAGAACTATGTAGACTTGACCGAGACAGCTCGCCGGTCAATAACCAACAGCGGAACCTGGATGCTCATATTGGTTCCCACATATTCTACAAAGATCTTTATTGGTCGTACCGTAATGACAACATACGTTATTCCCTTTGTCATTGGTATGGTACTTGCCCGACATTCAACCGTCGGTATCTCCATACCTAGTTCAATCTCGTTACCGGCAAGTCTCTTTACTCGTTCCATAATACATCATCCCGTAACTAACTCATTAGTCACATTGCTTGCAAGGCTTATCATGATGTGTATTACCGAGAGGGCCCAGAGATACCTCTCCGATACTCGGAGTGACAAATCCTAATCTCGATCTATGCCAATCCAACAAACACCTTCGACGATACCTGTAGAGCATCTTTATAATCACCCAGTTACGTTGTGACATTTGATAACAAATAAGGTATTCCTCCGGTATCCGGGAGTTGCATAATCTAATAGTCGAAGGAATATGTATTTGACATGAAGAAAGCAATAGCAATAAAACTGAACGATCAATATGCTAAGCTAACGGATGGGTCTTGTCCATCACATCATTCTCCTAATTATGTGATCTCGTTCATCAAATGACAACACATGTCTATGGTTAGGAAACTTAACCATCTTTGATTAACGAGCTAGTCTAGTAGAGGCTTACTAGGGACATTGTGTTTTATCTATGTATACACACATGTATCAGGTTTCCGGTTAATACAATTCAAGTATGAATAATAAACATTTATCATGATATAAGGAGATATAAAATAACAACTTTAGTATTGCCTCTAGGGCATATTTCTTTCAACTTAGTGCTCATATGTCGTCGAGGCACAGGACTTCTCCTCATTGTGTTAGTTGGGGCGGTGCACGGCGGGACCTTTGGCTAATGGGGTCGTCGACTGGACCGGGAACAACTTTCAACCAACATGGTGAGGACAGATCCGAGTATGAGGTGAGTAGACATGCAACTGGTTGATGGCTAGGACAGCGACAACGGGAATGAGGGATTTATAGATTTGGCAGAATCAGACGAAAATAAAACTTCTCTAGAAATGTGTTCCCGCCTACATAGGGTTCTAACCATAGGGAGCGCGAGTGTGAGGGCCAAAGCACAAAATGTAAATGACACTGGATGAGGTGCCTCACAAACTATGCTAAGTATCGTTATCTCACTCACGCAACGACGGGGGTATTAGCAAGAGTACAATGGCCGATTAGAGCCCCGCCAGCTTGGCCAACAAGTCTGACGTGGCCGCAGACGACACCCTGTTATTGGCCAAAGGTTGTTTTTCAACACAATACAATAAAAATGCTCACATAAATACAGGAAAATGCAAGCACCAATTTCAAGCCTAGAACTTAAACACTGGTGGGTTTGTTCCACCACAAGGAACCTAAACCATCTGAGCTAGACTCATTTCGCTACGTGTTAAGATTGTGAACTGTAGATGCTTTTAGCCCGAGGAGAAGTCATTGGAGATAATGATCACTACTGAATTAACTTTGTTTTGTGCCTCATACCCGTTTACCTATGCTCTCGCAAGTCCAAGGGCGACTAGGGTCTCTCGCCTCCAGCGAGTGGTGCTGCAGATCTTCCTCATCTCCTATGGCTTTAGGCCATAGAGGCATGGTGGATCTCGCCCCTGCCGGTGGGACAGCTCCTCCTTTGGTTTTAGATGTCTTTTGTGTCTGTTTAGGGTTTGTGTCCTACCCAGAAAGACGAGGCGGTGACGCTTCCCTAAAGATGGAATAAGGTTCTCCCCGCCCTAGCCTCCATCCCGGTGGTGCGACCAGTGTCATTGAAGGCTGTGTGGAGGTGTTTTTTCGGCGGATCTGACAGGATTCGGTCGGTAGCTATCTTTGGTGGATCCGCTTGAATCAGGTCTTTTTTTTTGTCTCCGTTCATGTGTTTTGTAGGATACTTCCGATCTATGCTTCACTGCATCGGCAATTGTTGTTGTTCTGGTACGTTGGTCCAATGAAAACTTAGCACGACGACTTTCTGATTGTTTATTACCACAAGTTTTTTTGCTCGGCTCATGTAAGGGAGGGTGATGGCGGTGGCGCGCCATCGGCTTGCTTCGCTAGATGGTCTACGGATTTGAATGCTTTTATTTCTGGTGTTCGAACTACCATGATTGATTATTAAAAAATGCTATTAGCTATAGAATGATACGTGTCACTACAACATTTGGGCCAAGCGAGCCAATCATGTAAACTCACGTGGAACGTGGAAGAGAAATGCCGTCGCATGCCAGACACACCCACCGTCGGGTCGGCGGGCTGTGACGAGACTGCCGGTAAGCTGCACAGGCACGGTTCCCCTGTCTCACCGCCACACCAAAGTAACCTCGCGTGAAGTCCACCACTACACCCGAGTCGTTTTCTACTCTACCGTAATTTGCTGCATCGACCGGCCTCTTCGGAGTTTGCTGTCCCGGCCGGCGACCCGTATCGTGGATTGGCGCCCACATGTGCTGCCTGCACATCAGATCTGCGGGCAGCTGGTTTCGCGTGCGTCTTGGTCGATTGCCTCCCGTTGATGTGTCCTGACCTTTCTCATTCCGAAGAGGCAGTGCCCTTCTTCGCATGAGGTTCGCTGTACCCACGAACCCCGCAGACGTAGCATACGGATCACGTAGTATCTCGGAGAGGGGGATACGTGCAGGGTTGGGAGGACGTGTACGGTCACTAGCCTCAGACATACGCATATTTTTGCTAAAATAAACATGTGCCGGTGATTATGAAGAGGCTAAACATTTCAAGCGACAAAGAAAACGATTTTTTCAGCCATATACAGGGATGAAGATCAGCTCAAGACAGGCCCAGACAATAGGCGTGATTCTGCGGGAAAGCACGACAGGAGCCACAAAAGTAAGAAAAATCCCCGCAAAACGAGTGCAACTTCCCAATGTGCCACAATACTTTTTGCGTAGAAACTTTTTCTTTAATTTCCATTTGCATGCGAACTAGCAGTACTACTACGCGCAAAATCGCAGGGCCGCCAAGGAAATGGGAACCCAAAAGTTTTCTGCTCTACTACTCTCTTTCTAGACGCAAGAGCTATATCCGAGAGGGAAAAATGAAAATAAAAATAACCCCTCTTTTCCCATTCCCTCTCTATTGCATGGGTGGAAGAACTAAAATAGAGGATTCTGAAGAAAAAAAGGCCTTCGAAATCAAATTAAATAGAGGATTCTGAAAAAGGGACCTTCAAAATCAATTTTTTTGTGTAGCGCAAAGGAGCTGTGATTTCTGCTTATTCCTATAAAACATGAAAAATTAAAAAGAAGCACATGCGTTGGATCGAACCAACGACCACATGCTTGAATCTAGCGAGGCTAGCCAGCCTAGCTAGCGAGTACGATGGCAAATCTTTTTTAAAAAAGACTTTCAACATTTTTATAATATACGTTGAACAAAATTTATAATAAAGTGAACTTTTTTCTGAAACATACTGAACAACTTTAAAATACACAAAATGAACATTTTATAGTATACATTGAACAATTTCTTAATATACGATGAACAAAATTTAAATGCACAATGAACAATTTTATAAAATACAATGAACATTTTTGTAATATATGATGAACATTTTTATAATGCAAGGTGAACTATTTCATAATATACAATGAACATTTTCTTAATACAATGAAGATTTTTGTAATACGTGGTGAACTTTTAATAGAACTAGATGATACCCCGCGCGTTGCTGTAGAACATTTTAAGCAATAACATTAGAGTATGTTAGCTACATGTAGCTTATTCTTTTTCTAAACATGGTAGCATGAAACATGCGAGATAAATGATCAGTAATTATAATTATTACTATACAACAACAATTCCTGACGGTTTTTCATGTCTGACAAACATATGGAACTACTACATCCATAATCTAGCTAATTGAGAGCAATTAATCTTCACATCAATATGTCATCAGATATAACTATATACAAAGTTTGGACATATGAAGGTTCTGCTAGCCTTAAAGACTACATGTACATCTTGCAAAAAATATATGCTTGACAGATCTACAGGTGTCCTCACTTCAAGCTTTGTCTCAAGGTTCTGCTAGGCTAAAATGTTACATGTACATCCTGCAAAAAAAAGACACGCTTGATAGGTCTACATGCGTCCTTGCTCCAAGCATTCTCTATAATAGTGGGAAATATCTAGGCTATATGGTTAACTATAAATGTTAGATAAGTGAACAAATACAAATTGAGAGATAGGTACAGAAGGGAAAAAGCGATACAACCATATATTTATCAAGGAAAAGCCTAGATTCAACTAACTTGGTAGTATATTCAGCAGACTTAGCACATAAAAAAATAATCTTTTGGAAGGCATATATGTTGTCCTAATAGGCGAGAAATGACAGCTGACAATATAGTAATTAAAGCATAAACATGTATTACTAACATCAGTAACAAATTGACGGAAAATGAAAATCAGAATATCTTCACACAAACCGCAAAATCATAAATAGTTAGGTTCAACATCATGTGATTGGACAATACCGACGCTTGAAACATCAAGAATATTTACACCACGCAAGATCATTACTCACCTGGTTGTTTAAGTAATCATATCACGCATCTTCTAGACATTCAGCTAACCCCAATAACAAACAATAGAGCAGTTTTCTGCGAGATCAAATTAGTTCCTTATCAAGGAAGCCATATAAAGTTATGAACCATTAAAAATGAAAGAACTAATTTACCGTGATAAACTTATGCACAAACGCAAAGCTAAAATAGTTGATGTTTCAGTTTCTGTCTAAGAAAGAAAGATAGAAGAAGCAGGATCGGTCATCGACCTACCAGATCGTACAATGGCCAAGAGACGTTCAGTCCTATCATGCGGAAACCACGCTGCTTGCTGAGCTGAGAGTCGCTAAGATCACTTCCACCGCATGTACCAAAAATATGGGAAACTCCAACGCTTTGGCTGCACTCCGAAAACAACCGAAACTCAGACCTTACCATACAGATCACCCCCCATAAGTATGATATAGCAGCAGCAGAGACTTCCTAACTGGTGAGCAAAGAGAAAAATAATAGATGTGGGTGGCCCAAGGAATAGGATCTGAGGGAGGCCGGGAAGAAAATGAATGGGGTTCTGGTAGTGGCATACATATTGTAAACAAAATAGACATCGCTCTTGCTATCCCCATATTACATATCTATTTTTAAAAATGTGGAGAAACATACTTCATATTTGCATCAACCTAATCTGCAGTTGATGCTTGGGTCCAAACAATTACATGTGCTGTAAACATTCATAAATAAAATTAATTATGAAATCAACATTTTGCCAAAGCCACGTACAATCATAAGGCACATAGGGAACATGTGGAGAACAAAATGGTAATTCAATGTCTGTTGGATCTGTAACAATGTCTTGCCTGAAAACAACATGGCGAGAAGTACAGTTCCATGGAAGTGTAGTTATCCTGGTTAGATCTGTAACAATATCTAGCCTGCAAACAACGTGAAGAGAAGTAGAATTCCACATAAGTGTAGTTATCCAAACCAAATAGCATATCAAGATGAGCGATAGTACTGGATCATCTATTATCATTCACCTTATAGGTTGGGGGGAGATGAACATGCATCCTGCAGTTTCAGTTCGTGCAAAAACAAAATCAATTCGAAATTGTAGTCTATTAGGTCTGGAAGGGGATAAACTGCTCGCTCTCTCCTAGAAAAAAGGTAACTGCATAAATTTGGGGATTTGAGGATGGGATAACCAAGACAGGTATTCGTGGTCAATTTCCCCGTGTACCGCGAGCTCCTTGCGGTCGAGCTCGGCGGCGAGAGGTCATGGGAGGACCTTCTTCCCGTGTCTTGTAGTGCACTTGCTTGTGAAGGCACCTTGAATCATCGATGTCATATTTCTTTCTGCCTCACTTCGTGGATCTGGAGGAGGCAAAGCACGTGCCTCGTGGGTGCTTGCAGTCGAGCACGGATGAGGCGGCGGACCCAAGCAGTCGTGCTTGCAATTGCCGGTGGTATGGCGCTGCAGGAGAAGGAAAGGGGATGGAGAGGGACGAAGGAGAAAGAAGAGAGATGTGTGGTGGCCTGGTGGGGAGGGAGGGGGGGGGAGGGGGGGGGGGGGGGGGGGGGGGGGGGGAGACGTACGACAGGAGAACATTGGTGGGCAGAGGGCGGTGGTGGGGATAGATACTGTAGATGCTGGCTATGACGGAAGAGGAGGCGATTAGGACGGAAGCGAAACCGATGCTGATGATGGGCTTGGGCTTCTTTCTTCTGTCTGGGAGTCGAGTCGATTGGGCTTCCATCGGTATTTAAGTTTGGAAAATGAAGCCCACAACACGCCACTTCTAAATGTCAACAAAAACTGGTTAAAAGGGTAAATAATTGATGATGTGGCACATTGCTGAAGTGGATAGGCTGCATGTTAAGAAAAATAGTTAGTGGGGATAAACTATTTAGGTATTATAGATACCCAATAAAGAGAAGAAGAACAAAAACAAAAAATATAAAAAGAAATATAAAAGAAAAAGATGAAAGGGGAAAAAGGAACCCGAAAAAAATACCAGAACAAAAAAAATTGAAAACTGGGCAAAACAGTGAAAAACTGGAAACAAAAACCCATACAAGAAAAATGAAAAACAAAAACGCAAGAAAGAAGGAAACAGAAGCTAGCCAAACCCATACGTGGGCTGGCCCATGTGGTGACTCGCTTCAGCGAAGGGTCGTCCTTTTGATGCCTACGGGAGTCAAATAGGATCTGCCACTATATCTCGCCTGAAGCTAGAATTTTTCTTTTTCTGAGAAATCTCGCCACCTTTATTCATTCAAGACAACTCACATAGGTACAAGGTGAATGAAATATGCCCTAGAGGCAATAATAAAGTTATTATTTATTTTCTTATATCATGATAAATGTTTATTATTCATGATAGAATTGTATTAACCGGAAACATAATACATGTGTGAATACATAGACAAACAGTATGTCACTAGTATGCCTCTACTTGACTGGCTCGTTGAATCAAAGATGGTTAAGTTTCCTAGCCATAAACATGGGTTGTCATTTGATTAACGGGATCACATCATTAGAGAATGATGTGATTGACTTGACCCATTCCGTTAGCATAACACTTGATCGTTTAGTTTGTTGCTATTGCTTTCTTCATGACTTATACATGTTTCTATGACTATGAGATTATGCAACTCCCGTTTACCGAAGGAACACTTTGTGTGCTACCAAACGTCACAACGTAACTGGGTGATTATAAAGGTGCTCTACATGTGTCTCTGAAGGTACTTGTTGGGTTGGTGTATTTCGAGATTAGGATTTATCACTCCGATTGTCGGAGAGGTATCTTTGGGCCCTCTCGGTAATGCACATCACTTAAGCCTTGCAAGCATTGCAACTAATGAGTTAGTTGCGGAATGATGTATTACGGAACGAGTAAAGAGACTTGCCAGTAACGAGATTGAACTAGGTATTGAGATACCGACGATCAAATCTCGGGCAAGTAACATACCGATGACAAAGGGAACAACGTATGTTGTTATACGGTTTGACCGATAAAGATCTTCGTAGAATATGTAGGAGCCAATATGAGCATCCAGGTTCCGCTATTGGTTATTTACCGGAGACGTATCTCGGTCATGTCTACATAGTTCTCGAACCTGTAGGGTTCGCACGCTTAAAGTTCGATGACGGTTATATTATGAGTTTATGTGTTTTGATGTATCGAAGGAGTTCGGAGTCCCGAATGAGATCGGGGACATGACGAGGAGTCTCGAAATGGTCGAGACGTAAAGATCGATATATTGAACGACTATATTCGGACATCGGAAAGGCTCCGAGTGATCCGGGTATTTTCGGGAGTACTGGGGAGTTACGGGAATTCGTATTGGGCCTTAATGGGCCATACGGGAAAGGAGAGAAAGGCCTCAAAGGGTGGCCGCACCCCTCCTCATGGGCTGGTCCGAATTGGACTAGGGAGGGGGGCGCCCCCTTCCTTCCTTCTCCTTTTCCCTTCCCTTTCCTTCCCTCCTACTCCTACTACTTGGAAGGGCTCCTAGTTCTACTAGGAAAGGGAGAATCCTACTCCCGGTGGGAGTAGGACTCCCCTAGGGCGCGCCATAGAGAGGGCCGGCCCTCCCCCTCCTCCACTCCTTTATATACGGGGGCAGGGGGCACCCCAAAGACACAACAATTGATCTCTTGATCTCTTAGCCGTGTGCGGTGCCCCCCTCCATCATAATCCACCTCGGTCATATCGTAGCAGTGCTTAGGCGAAGCCCTGCGTCGGTAGAACATCATCATCGTCACCACACCGTCGTGCTGACGAAACTCTCCCTCAACACTCGGCTGGATCGGAGTTCGAGGGACGTCATCGAGTTGAACGTGTGCAGAACTCGGAGGTGCCGTGCGTTCGGTACTTGATCGATCGGATCATGAAGACGTACGACTACATCAACTGCGTTGTGCTAACGCTTCCGCAAACGGTCTACGAGGGTACATAGACAACACTCTCCCCTCTCGTTGCTATGCATCACCATGATCTTGCGTGTGCGTAGGAAAATATTGAAATTACTACGTTCCCCAACACAAGGTTTGGGTTGTGAGGATTGCCCAACCAAACATGTCTACCTGTGCCTAGATTACAATCAAACTTGGCGAGATTGTGAGCCTCAAAATTAAAGTTCCTATGCTCATGAACAAAAGAGCAAGAAATAAAACTATTACAATGACTCAATATTTCATATACCAACGCAACACTGGGACCTCCTGTCCCCCTGGTGATATCATTCACTACCTCTTGACAGTCCGAGGCCACCCAAATATTCTGCATCACAAGATCATCAGCCAATGCCAAGCATAAGTCTCCAAAGGCTTCACGGCAAGCATAAGTCTCCAAAGTCAAAGGATCGTTGATTCCTTGAAAAATAACCGTCGATGAACCCAGATATTGGCCTTCCTGGTTTCGGCATACTGCCGCGACCGCTCCTCCGCGCCGGGATCTCACTACTGCTCCATCCATGTTAACCTTCACAATGCCACTTCGGGGTGGTAACCACCGCTTCGGTTGTGCAGGTGTAATAGTACGTGTTATTTCATGCTCCCTCGTGTCATTCAGGTGACCTAGCTCATCGATGTAGTTGTTGACAAACGAAGTAGTCTGTTGCGGACTCTGAAAGATTGATTCATACATGGCCTTCTGCCTAGCATACCAAATGGACCACGGGATAATGACCATCCTCGTGAAATTAGCATGGTCCAACGTCTTGTGCAACTCAAACAGCCAGATCCTTGCATTAGCCTCCAAGTTATCTGACATGTGGGAAACAAGTGTTTCATCGGCCAAGGCCCACACGCATCGGGACATAGTGCGTGCAATCAGAGCATGTCTCCATGAATCCTCAAAACCACATAACGGACATGCGTCTTGTACTGCCATATTCCGCCTCTTTAAAACATCCGTTGTTGGTAGTGAATGACGGGAGAGTCTCCAAAGGAAAATTCCGACCTTCGACGGGATCTTTAATTACCACAAAGAGCACCATGATTTTTCGTCCCTCTTAGAATGAGATGATCCACTTCTTCCTTGCAGCCACTCCTCCCTCTGCAACTTAGTTTTAAGCAGAAATTTATAAGTTGAGCTCACACTAAACGTGCCCTTCTTATTCGGGTGCCAAGCCCAGAAGTCATCTATATTGCGAGTGCATACAAGAATCTTTAAAATAGTGTCAACATCAATTGGCAGTAAGACTGTTTGGACCAGGGTCTCGTTCCATGAAGCTGTTGTCGGGGAAAGCAACTCAGAGACGTACCTTGGGGGATCCGCCAGGAGCAACGTGATGGGACGTGGTGTCATCTCCTTCGTTATCCAATTATCGTCCCAAATGTCCATTGTTTGGCCATTACCAATCCAACGTATGATTCCGTGCTTGACTAGATCCTGCCCGACCAGGATAGCACGCCAAATCTGAGAAGGTCTAGATCCCAACTCAGCGCTGAGAATCATCATGTCTGGGTAGTAGGCTGCTTTAAGAATTCTTGCACTCAAACTTGTTGGTTCCTGTAGAAGCCTCCATGCTTTTCATGCCAACAAAGCCAGATTAATAATCTCAAGGTCTCTAAAACCGAGATCTCCCAGGTGCTTTGGACGTGTCATCACATCCCAAGATACCCAAGCTGGTTTGCGTTCTCCCTGCTTACATCCCCACCAAAATTTTCTAATGATGGATCTGATATGATCACACAAACCTCTCGGGAGCTTAAAACATGACATAGAATAAACTGGGATAGCTTGTGCCACGGATTTAATAAGCACATCTTTTTCACCAGCAAACATGCATTTTCTCATCTAGCCATTTACCTTGTCCCACACCCTGTCACTCATAGATTTGAATGCCCCTTCTTTGAGTGGCCCACATCAGTTGGCATGCCCAGGTACCTGTCACTCAAAGATTCATTAGGAACTTGCAAGTAGCCTTTGACATTGTTTCAAACTATCTCTGGACAACCCTTGCTAAAGAAGATTGAGGATTTTTCTTTGTTTATCCTCTGTCCGGATGCCCTGCAATAAGTATCCAATAGGTTTGACACTTCTTCTGCTCCATTAACACTGTTGGGGAATGCAGTATTTCAAAAAAATTCCTACGATCACGCAAGATCTATCTAGGAGATGCATAGCAACGAGAAGGGAGAGTGTGTCTACGTACCCTCGTAGACCGAAAGCGGAAGTGTTTAGTAACGCGGTTGATGTAGTCGAACGTCTTCGCGATCCAACTGATCCTAGCACCAAATGTACGGCACCTTCGCGTTTAGCACACATTCAGCACAATGACGTCCCTCGAGCTCTTGATCCAGTTGAGGACGAGGGAGAGTTTCGTCAGCACGATGGCGTGTTGACAGTGATGATGAAGTTACCGGCGCAGGGCTTCGCGTAAGCACTACAACGATATGACCGAGGTGTGTAACTATGGAGGGGGCACCGCACATGGCTAAGAGAAGACTTGGTGTGTGTTTGGGGTGCCCCCTCCCACATATATAAAGGAGGGGGGAGGCCGGCAGCCAGGGAAGAGGCGCGCCAGGTGTGGGGAGTCCTACTAGGACTCCCTAGTCCTAGTAGGATTCCCTCTCCTTTTTCCTTTTCCGGAGTAGCAAAAGGGGGAAAGAGAGAAGGAGTAGGAGAGGAAAGGGGGGCACCGCCCCCACCCCTTGTCCAATTCAGATTGGCAAGGGGGGCGCGCGCCACCTCCTGGCCGGCCCTCTCTCTTCTCCACTAAGGCCCATGATGGCCCATTAACTTCCCGGGGGGGTCTGATAACCCCCGGTACTCCGAAACTCATTCGAAACATCCCGAACCATTCCGGTGTCTGAATGTAACCTTCCAATATATGAATCTTTACCTCCCAAACATTTTGAGACTCCTCGTCATGTCCGTGATCTCATGCAGGACTCTGAAAAAACTTCGGTCATCAAATCACATAACTCATAATACAAATCGTCATCGAACATTAACCGTGCGAACCCTACGGGTTCGAGAACTATGTAGACATGACCGAGATACATCTCTGGTCAATAACCAATAGTGGAACCTGGATGCTCATATTGGCTCCTACATATTCTACGAAGATCTTTATCGGTCAAATCGCATAACAACATATGTTGCTCCCTTTGTCATCGGTATGTTACTTGCCCGAGATTCGATCATCGATATCATCATACCTAGTTCAATCTCGTTACCGGCAAGTCTCTTTACTCGTTCTGTAATGCATCATCCCGCAACTAACCCATTAGTCACATTTCTTGCAAGGCTTATAGTGATGAGCATTACCGAGAGGACCCAGAGATACCTCTCCGATACACGGAGTGACAAATCCTAATCTTGATCTATGCCAACTCAACAAACACCATCGGAGACACCTGTAGAGTATCTTTATAATCACCCAGTTACGTTGTGACGTTTGATAGCACACAAGGTGTTCCTCCGGTATTCGGGAGTTGCATAATCTCATAGTCAGAGGAACATGTATAAGTCATGAAGAAAGTAATAACAATAAAACTAAACGATCATTATGCTAAGATAACGGATGGGTCTTGTCCATCACATCATTCTCTAATGATGCGATCCCGTTCATCAAATGACAACACATGTCTATGGTCTGGAAACTTAGCCATATTTGATTAACGAGCTAGTCTAGTAGAGACATGCTAGCGATACTCTGTTTGTCTATGTATTCACACATGTATTAAGATTCCGGTTAATACAATTTTAGCATGAATAATAAACATTTATCATGATATAAGGAAATACAAATAACAACTTTATTATTGCCTCTAGGGCATATTTCCTTCAATCTCCCACTTGCACTAGAGTCAATAATCTAGATTACATAGTAATGATCCTAACACCCATGGAGTCTTGGTGTTGATCATGTTTTGCTCGTGAGCGAGGCTTAGTCAACGGGTCTGCAATATTCAGATCCGTGTGTATCTTGCAAATCTATATGTCTCCCTCCTTGACCTGATCGCGGATGGAATTGAAGTGTCTCTTGATGTGTTTGGTTCTCTTATGAAATCTGGATTCCTTTGCCAAGGCAATTGCTCCAGTATTGTCACAAAAGATTTTCATTAGACGTGATGCACTAGGTATTACACCTAGATCGGATATGAACTCCTTCATCCAGACTCATTCATTTGTTGCTTCCGAAGCAGCTATATACTCCGCTTCACACGTAGATCCCGGAACGATGCTCTGCTTGGAATTGCACAAATTGATAGCTTCACCATTCAATATAAATACGTATCCGGTTTGTGACTTCGAGTCATCCCGATCAGTGTCAAAGCTTGCATCGACGTAATGTTTACGATGAGCTCTTTGTCACCTCCATAAACGGGAAACATATCCTTAGTCCTTTTCAACTATTTCAGGATATTCTTGACCGCTGTCCAGTGATCGACTCCCGGATTACTTTGATACCTTCCTGCTAAACTTATAGCAAGTCACACATAGGTCTGGTATAGAGCATTGCATACATGATGGAACCTATGGTTGAGGCATAGGGAATGACTTTTATTTTCTCTCTATCTTCTGCAGTGGTCGAGCATTGAGTCTGACTCGATGTCACACCTTGTAATACAAGCAAGAATGCTTTCTAGGCGAATAACAACTAGGCCGACGCCTCTTTGTTGCCAAGTGAGAGGAAAATACTCAATTTGACCAAGTTTTTTATGCATATTTTTTACGATATAAATAAAAATAATTCACTATGAAATAAAAGTTATCTTGAAGAAAGTTCATCAATTTGAAAAGGTTCATACAAAGTGGAAAAAAAGTTTGGCAATTTGAGAACGATTCACGAATTGAAAAGAAAGTTCATCAAATTTCAGAAAAGTACATGATTGTTTTAAAAAACTTCATGATTTTGAAAAAAGTTCATTCCATTTGAAAAAAGTTCATCAAATATGAAAAAAGTTCATCGATTATGAAAAAAGTTCACTGGTTTTGAACAAAAAGTCCATGAATTTTAAGAAGTTCATCGATTCTGAAAAAAAGTTCATCAAATTTGAAAAATAGATCACTGATTTGAAAAAACTTCGTCAATTTTGAAGAAATTTCATTGATTTAGAAAAAGTTTATCAACAATGAAAAAAGGTTCATTGATTTGGAAAAAGTTAATTAAAATTGAAAAAACCATTGATTTTTGAAAAAAGTTCATCAATTTTGAAAAGTTTATCGAATTTGAAAATAAGTTCACAAATTTTTTAAAAGTTCCTCCATTTCAACAAAAAAGCCAGCGAACCAGGAACAATAAAAAGAAAAAAAAAGAAAGGAAGAAAGATGAAGAGAATGGAAAGATGAATGTAGTGACGTGAAGTTTGGTGGCAGGGTGGTTGGTGCATTGCTGCTCGTAGCAGGAGTACTTCTTATTTTAAACAGAACAAAGTAGATGGGCCGGCCCAGCTCGCAGCGCTGCAGGCGTCAGTTTGCAAAATGAGCTATAACCGGCGCCTGCAGTGCCAAATAGAAAACGCCCTTATCGTACTTATTTGCTCTAGTAGTTTGCTCCTGTATGTTCGCTCTTGCTCTCGTTTTTCGATTCTATTTCATTTTCTCCTTGATTCTTTTTGTTTTTAATCGGGTTTCTTTGGATTTTATTTATTCTTTGATATAACTTCGGTTTGCCTTGTATTTTCGGTTTTCACCGGATTTTTCCTTTCTTGCTTCGGTTTCTTTGTCTTTTCTCAGTTTTCACTAGTTTGTTCTTCTATTTGTTTCTTTCTTCCATTTTCCTTGATGTTCTTTGGTTTTCATTATTTCTCTTTCTTTTTCACCCGGGTTTTCTTTGGATTCTTTCTTTTTTATGAGTTTTTCTTTGTGGTTATCATCTTTTTTTCCTTCTTTGCTATTTTTCATGGTTTTATCTTTGTTTTTTGTTTCTTCCATTATTTGCAAAGGATTTTTGTTTTATTTGTCACTTCATCAGTTTTCACAAATTTTCATTTCTTTTACGGTTGTTTCTTAGGGTTTTCCCCTAGTTTGTTCTTTTCTTTGTTTCTTTCTTCCATTTTCTTAATTTTCTTTGGTTTTCTTTATTTCTCTTTCTTTTTCACCGGTTTTCTTTGGATTCTTTATTTTCTATGTGTTTTCTTCATTGTTTTCATCTATTTTTTTTCTTATTTCCATTTTCTTCTTTCCCATTTTCTTCCTTTTTCTTCAGTTTTTGGTTCTTCCTCGGTTTGCAACGGCATTTTTGTTTTCTTTGTTTCTTTATCAGCTTTCACAATTCTCCATTGTTTTTTTGTTGTTTCTTTGGCTTTTTTCTTCGGTTCGTTTTTGGTTTTCCTTATCTTTTTGTTTTCTTTCAATATTTTTCGTGTAAGTCAAGAACATTTTTATAATACACATTAAAAAAATCAAATACCATTTACCATTTTTAATGCATGTTCAAATTTTTCTATACACATTTTTCAAATTCTTTATTAACATTTTTCAAATACAAGACTAACATATTTTATATACATGCTCAATGTTTTTTATACACATTTTAACAATTGTTGATTAATATTTTTCAAATACAAGATTAATATTTTTTAATACATGTTCAACATGTTTACTATAGACATATTTAACATTTTTCATTGCTTGATTAACATTTTTTAAATAAATGTTTAACAGTTTCAAATACAAGAATAATATTTTTTACTACATGGTCAAAAAAATCTTTACACATTTCACATCTTTCAAATGCTTGATTAACATTTTTTTTCAAAATCTTGATTAACATTTTATAAATACACGATCAAATTAATTCACACACCTTTTATATATTTTATACATTTTTCACATACATGAGAAACATTTTCTTTATACACATTTAACATTTTGCAAATGTTTGGTTAATATTTTTAATACATGGTCAGATTTTTAACCTTTTTCAATGCATGATTAAAAAATCATTACAGGAATAATTTTTTGTTTAATAAATTTTCAACATTTTTTTCTATACATATTTTAATATTTTCAAATGATTGATAAATTTTTTTATAATGCAAGTTCGAATTTGTTTAATATGGTCAACATGTTTTCCATGCACATTTAACATTTTTAAAATACTTATTTACCAGTTTTTCAAATGGTTGATTAACATTTTTTAAATGCATGATCAGCTTTTTTCACACGCATTATATATATTTTGTGTGCATTTTTCGTATACATGAAAAACATTTCCTGTATACACATCTAATATTTTTCAAATGCTTGGTGAACATTTTTTTCCAATATTTTATCTAAAGTATTTTGTGTAATATATTTATTTAGAATATTTGGAAGTACAAACTAATGTGAACAAGAAAATAAAAAAGAAGAAAAATGTGAAAAAGGAACAAAAAATGAGGTCGTGGCCTTGCATGCCACCGGGCCGGCCCACTTAGGGAGCCGCCTAACGCTAGAGTACGCTAGGTCTCGCTATGAGCGAGAGATAACTCTGCCCCTCTCTAGAAGCTCAAACATCATGCGTAACTCTGACTCAATAGGAACCTCAAATCTTTTTCAGGATCCGGGTGGAGACTCGTGTTGAGCTGAATGGAGAATCCGCCATTTTCATTTTGTAGAATTATTATCATAGTTAAATCATGACATATTTCGGCTGTCTGGTTTGCTTGCGGGTTTTGGGTTCAAATTTATTAAGGCGGTTCTATATCGATTATGTTGTTCGACAGAAAAGACTTAACGATTGTACCAAGAGAGAGAAGATGAATATGGGAAGTGGGAGAAAAAATGACTGACAAATCGAGGCTTGTAAGTGTAACAAGGTTACAACTGAACCTGCAAAAGGTGTTTCTTACAGATATATAAAAAACTATGGTTTTCTGGTCAAAAATAAAACCCGGGTTAGTCATGCAGTTGTCCCATCCTGGACATTTGGGTTCAATTCCTAGAATTAACACGTGATGCACAAAGATATTTTTTTCCCGCAAGACCATGCTTAGTGTGTAGTGAGACTACCCATCAAGATTCTAAATTTTGGTACTCATGCTATAAAAAACTCTTTAAGGACCAGCCTTGATGCGTGGTGTGACACATTGAGATAAAAATCCTGATACTCATACTAAAAATGGTTACGCGCATCCTTAGTTAGTGTAGAGGGTGAGGAAAGTGAAATTCTCTCCACAAGTTTTACATAGGAAGATAAAAACGATAACACTTTGACATTTGCTACCCTTTCTTATTCAACGTTGTGACTCAGAATTTCAGTTTACAAGAAGTTACTATGTCAGGGCGGCTGTTCACTTAGGCTAATAATCGATCGATGTCGGCATATGAGAAATTTGACAGAGTACTCATGGATAAGGAATGAGAATTACAATCTCTTGTGGTAACTCTTAGGGCCCTTGAGTGCAATGAGACACTTTCAGATCATATGCAGCCACCATCCTTAATTATTAGTCTATTAACCCCTTACTACTCTCGTCCATTCAAATTTGAATTAGGATGGGTACAAAGGGATGGTTTTGTAGACTTAATTAAGAAGGTATGGGACAAGCCCCTCATTGTTCATTCATCGATTTAGAGATGAAATTTTAAAATAAGGGCCACATGAAAATTCCTATCTAGATGCGCGAAGCACACCAACGGTACATACAAAAAGTAAAAGCAATGCCTTTCTACAATTATTGATGACCTCAATAAGATCGCAGAGACTTGCACTTTGTGTCAGCGGCGATTAATATGAAAAATCAATCCAATGAACAGATTGCACTTCTTTCGCAAGAAGAGGAAATCAAGTTGTATCAAAGATCCAAGCCCAATTCTTTTTTGAGGGATATTGTTATACTGTAAGTGCATCTAGTGCCACCCTTAGTTGGTTTTGGAGAATTGACGACAAACATGGTTGAGGGACTAATGTGTTTGTGAGAATTGCAGGATAACACAGGTAGAAGTCCCTCATTGATTTGGTTTTCCTACTAGAGATGACCCCTAAAAATGTATGAAGACATTGAAGACAATGGTGGTTCGTGAAGACATTCACGTTGAGGATAATGACCTGTGAAGACATTCACTTGTAGACTATGGAGTGCGAAGACATAGTTTCTTTCGTAGTTTTCTTTTCTTCTTTATTGAGTCATAGGAACCACCGAACTATTAAGTGGGGTCCAAGTGAACAAAGTCAGATGACTGATGTGATGCTCAACCAAAATCCTATGTCTTCGAGCGAAGACAATGAGAGCAAATCTTATCCAGAATTGGATGAGTCAGCTTTGCTTGTAGCCCAAGCCAAGCTGCCATGTGTGTTTGAAATCCGGCCGTTGGACACGTGTCAGTTCCTTAGTGACCCAATGTCATTTCGAACATACCATGTCGGGTTGCCTCCTGGCTATAAATAGCCTACCCCTACACCATAAATTGGTGGCTACTCAGAGTTAGTGCACGGCTTTTGTCGTTTGAGAGCAACCCACCTCCGAAGCCTTTGAGAGAGAGATCCTTGCGAGGACAAAGCCCAAAACACCCAGAGCCAAAGAGTGTTAGGCATCATAGAAGTATTTCTGTCTGCGTGACATGAAGACTTGTTACAATTGGGAACTGTGCATCCTCCAGCCGGTTAGGCGTCACGTTTTGAGGATCCAAAAGTCATTGTGAATTGCCAGTGAACGAAGTCTGTGAAGGTTTGGAAGTCTACCTTAAAGAGTTACCAGTGTGATTGGTGTCGGTGTCAAAACCGGCGGATCTCGGGTAGGGGGTCCCGAACTGTGCGTCTAAGGTCGATGGTGACAGGAGACAGGGGACACAATGTTTACCCAGGTTCGGGCCCTCTCTATGGAGGTAATACCCTACTTCCTTGATTGATCTTGATGAATATGAGTATTACAAGAGTTGATCTACCACAAGATCGTAACGGCTAAAACCCTAGAAGTCCAGCCTATATGACTATGATTATGATTATTCTCTATGGACTTAGCCCTCCGGTTTATATAGGCACCGGAGGGATCTAGGGTTACACAAAGTCGGTTACAGAAAAAGGAAATCTTCATATTTGGTTGCCAAGCTTGCCTTCCACGCCAAGGAGAGCCCCATCCGGATATGGGTAGAGTCTTCGGTCTTCGTATCTTCACAGCCCAACAGTCCGGCCCATGGCTAACAGGCCGGACACCCGAGGACCCCTTAGTCCAGGACTCCCTCAGTAGCCCCCGAACCAGACTTCAATGACGAGGTGTCCGGCGCGCAGATTGTCTTCAGCATTGCAAGGCGGGTTCTTCCTCCGATGACTTCAAAGTGATGTACTCGGCTTCCCATTTAATGTCGTACCCCTCGGCTTCTGTGTATCAACAAGTTCAATTTCCATGTGTCGAGTGAAGGCGAGAGGTTAGGGCATTTTTACGCATAACACCCCGGCCATGTAAGGATGAATGTCTATTTAAAGAGACTGGATCTCAGATCCATTCCGCACCACACGGAAAAATCCTTTGAGCACGCTAGGAAAGGCTGTTCCAATATGGCTGACACTCCCAACTCTTCATCCCACCCCGGCGTTCCCGAAAAAGGCGAATGGGAGAGGTGTTCCGTATCCCACAGTCAGCTTGTGAAGCTGCAAACACAGGGATTCCTTCCCCCCGCAGATCTAGTCCCTGTTGGATCAGGATTAACCTCCTTCAATGGCGGGGTTCAGGCTGAAAATTTCCCCAATCCATCCAGGGGGGCACGAGTGTGCTTCGTCCCTTATCTGCTAAGAGGTGTCGGGTTTCCAATTCATCCGTTCGTTCGAGGGCTTCTAGAGTATTACGGCCTCCAACTGCAAAACTTTACTCTTGCCTCCATCCTGCATATTGCGGGCTACGCTGCTCTTTGTGAGCTGTTCCTGGGTTGTGAGACCCACTTTGAATTGTGGAGAAAGTTATTCTGTCTTGTCCCACACAACCACGAGGGGTCAATATTTGAAGTGGGCGGAGCCGAAATATGGCGCATTGCTGAGACCGGATATCTGTCCGGCACACCAAGGAAGGCATTTGAAGAGTGGCCTTCCGAATGGTTCTATATCGAGGACGTCGCACTTCCGGACCCAGTTCGGAGGGGTCTTCCTGAGTTCAAAAGCGCTCCTTTGAAGAAATGCCACAGCTGGCACCCTCAGAGCCTCGAGGAGGAAGATAGTGCGGAAGTTCGTTAACTCATGAGCAAGATAAGGACGCTCGCTCAGTCTGAATTATCAATAGTCAAAGTAATGGTGACTTCCATAGTACGGGGGATTCAACCACTTCAATACAGAGGTCTCCCCATGTGGCACTACAACGGGGAAGATGACGCCTCCCGTTGCAGCCGGAAGGGTCCAAATACCCCCACCGCTTTGGCCAAAATATTGGCCAAACTGTTCAAAGGGGAGAAAGAGGAATTTCTGCGTATCAAACACAGAGACGAATTTTCCATGTACTATCCTCCTAGCTGGGTAAGTCCCAACTCCTCCGCTCTTAATTATTCCGCTCCCTGAGCTACTTTCAATGAGTGTTAATCCGTCCATTTATAACAGCACTGGCGAAAGATTTCGGAAGGGCTTCACAGCCCCGCCCTGCAGCCCGAGGGCCACAATCGGGACCTTGACCCCAGATTCGAAGAGGATCTGGATATATTCGGGGTGCTCGAGGATGGGGTGTTTTACCAGGTGAGCTACGATGGCACAGAAGTGGCTATCACCACCGATTATCCCGGCCTTCTCCCTGCTTCACACGTAAGTAATCATGAGACATCTCATCCGAAGGAGTTCTCTCATTCTGCCTCACCCACCGCACTGTCTTGTGCTCAAAAGGGGAGGCGTTCGGCGCGCCATGCTGCCCCAGGGGCATCTCCAAAGAGAGCGGCCCCTACGCCGGGCAAGCCTTCGAAGAGGAAGGCAAACAAAGACACGACCGAGCCTTCATCAAAGAGGTATGGACTTGCAAATATGCAACTTGGCAGTCACATCCAACCGTGACCTTTCTGTTTGTCCTGTATCAGGAAAAGAGTGCGCCGGACTATGTTCGGGGGTCCGACCGGTCATACTTCCCGTAGCCAGGATCCAGATCCTGCCGTAAAGACGGGGGCTGATATGGGGGTAATGCCAGATTGTCCTCCAGCCGAGGATTCGGATGATGTATCCGTCACCAACTCAGAAGTGGAGAGTGCCATGAATCATCAGCGCCGGCTTTCCGGAAGTGCCGTTTAACGCCTTCAGTTCAGCTGATGCATACATCCTAGCTGCTCGAGATGGGCTTAACAGAGCCACAAAGCAGCATTTAAAAGATGTGCGGGTAAGTTTACTTTGTTCGAATATGATAACCATATGCCAATAGCCCCCGAGACTTGAAGCAGTTGGTACAACTGATTTAAGTATCGTTGTATAACCAGGTTCTTACGGAGAAGAACAACCTGCTAGCCCAAGAGCTAGAAAAGTGTCAGACACAGCTAACTGCTGCCAATGCCGAACTGGAGAAATCCAAGAAGGCGTCTCCTGGTAATGTTCCCCTCCGTCGAGGAAACATAATGGTACACCAATAATGCTAAGACGGTTGCTCACCTCTTATTAGGATCATTAGATCAACTGCAAGAACAACTGAAAGCTGCTCAAGGCGGAGAACGAGAAGCCAAAAAACTGCTAGCCGCGGGCGAGCGTGTGCTAACAAAAGTCGTGATGGAGAAAAACAAGCTCCAGGATTCGAATACCCGACTGGGCGAGGAACTGAAAGATGTACGGGCCCAGCTGGTTGCTCCGTGAAGGAGAATAAAAGGCTGTGAGGCAGCACATTCAGTATGTGGTTGAACTTAACTTAGAATAACTCGGAGGTGGAGGGGACTAACAGAGTTATTGTCTGCAGGTATGCTGACCGGTCGTCCCGAAGAGGAGATGTCTGGATTCTTGGGCGATCTGCTACAAGAGCTGTCGCAAGTGCACGAGCAGGCTCAACAGGCGATGCGAAGTGTTGCCAAGGTCTTATGGCCATCCGCCTCCCCTCCAGGAAAGATGGAGGAGCTTATAGTGCTGTTCAAGGGAGCACGGCGGCGCTTTCGATTGTGGAAGATATCGGCCTGCCGGGAAGGTGCACGGGAAGCCTGGGCCATGGTGAAAACATGGTATACCAAGCTTGATCCGAATCATATGGCTCAGGTCGGACCTCTAGGGTCAGATGGAAAAGAAGTTCCCGTTAATTTGGTATATGACCAAGTAGAAATAGCCGCCAAGTATTCCTAGCAGGATTGTAAGTTAGACAGCCTGCTGGACGGTATAGAGGACGAAATTTTTGAGTCCAAATGACTATGTACCTTCTTTGGCGTATGTAACTCTAGCTGAATTGTAAAACAATTGTCATGGCAGACCTTTTCGCTTCGACCTCTGGACCCTAAGGTGCGGAGTGTTTCCGAATACCTGAGCGGTGATGAAGCCATGTACCTAGGGTAGGGTCATGGACCTGACCTAGACATCCTCCCCTAGGACATCACCCTAAAGCCAGGATCATTCAAAGAGTACCATCACACACTTGACCATAGATGTTCCACTCGGAAGAATCAATGTCACTCGACCATCACAAAAGTCACTCGACAGGCAGAAGAGCTAAAGCCACTCTGCATGAACAACGGTCGAGCATTTACTTGTAGGCTTAATTGTCATTTATAGCACTTAAATACATGCGTTACCAGTAACGTTCTCATCTTTATGTACCTTAAACCCTTTGTAAGTGAGGACGAGAGGGGTTCGGCGAACTCTATATAAGCCACCCCCTCCTCAAGGACAAGGGTTCGCACCCCCTGTAACTCATACGCATATAATCCAGTCGACCGCCTCCGTGCTCCAAGACGTAGGGCTGTTACTTCCTCCGAGAAGGGCCTGAACTCGTAAAACTCGCGTGTACAACTCCTCCATAGCTAGGATCTTGCCTCTACATCCCTACCCCCCTAATCTACTGTCAGACTTAGAACCACGATAATTGGCGCCCACCGAGGGGCAGGTGTGTTAGCGACTTGTTGGAGAAGTTGCGATTTTTCCGATCCCCATCAACATGGTTTCAGGCGGAGGTTTGGCCGAGGGCGGCGAGATCCGTCTCGGTGTGCTCGTATTCGTCGCCGACGACTCCGCTTGGCTCCAAGAAGTGCCACTTGACGTTGAGGCGCTCCCTGTCCACGGGGCAACGCACTTTCGCGCGTGCGTTCATGGCGTCCTCCTACGGCAGCCGTCGACTCAGTATCGGTCGGCTCCTGTGCTAACCTCCCTCCCTGCAGCCCGCCGGAGCAAACGTTTCGGTCGATCGAGGCTTCAGCGGTGGGTGAGGCATGCGGTGGCTCGCCAGTCGGCCACCGCCCAAGTCGCGGCAATCGAGCCCGATGAAACTCTCTATGGCCTGTTCGATCTGTCGACTGGCTCCATAGAGACTGCATCCGAGTGCGACAGCAGCAACCCTGCGGTGGAAGTTTTGATGGTCAATGGACCACGCAGTCCTCCTGGCTTCACCCGTGAAGACAGAGGCGATGGGGCCGGCGATCCGTCGCGTGTTCACGAAGAGTACCGCCCCGAACCCCTCTCTTCGCAGCAGAGGGAAGAGCTTCGCCGCTGGAACATGGATGCACTTCACACTCCTATTGTTGGAGAAACCCCTGAGGCCCAGGCCTTGGAGGAGGCGCGCCTGGCCAACTTGGCTGAACGCACTCGACTGGAGAACCTCCAGCACGCACTCGACGAGCGCGCTCGGCATCTTAACCCCGAGTCCAGTCGACGCCAACTTTTTCCGCCTCCAACTCAGGTATACCGAACTCCAATCCAGAATCTCGCAGCTGCGGCCCGAATAGCGGAATCAATTCAACCTTCCCAGTCAGAAGCTGGTCGAGGTTTGGTGCAGATCCGGGCTTTGCTCCGAGCGGCGGGAGAGCAGAATACAGCGGTATCTCAGTCGCGGAATAGGATCCATAGCAGATATGTGGTTGCAGACATAGTCCAGTCGGCTCACAGCTCGAGATCACCCCCGAGACGTGAGGGACGTGGGGACCGGCGAGATCAGTACAGAAACCGTGAGCAGTATGATCACCGACTCGATCAAGATGATCGTCGTCGAGTGCCCACGCCTCCCCCAAGGAGTGGGTCATATGTGCCTCGGCAGCATGATGACATACGTCCTCACAGTGGTGGGCGAAGGATTCCAGTCGACCCCAGGGAACCGGGCTTTGATGCGAGATCTATTCTCGTTCAGGGTCTGGTCGACAGAAACAGAGCTCACAAAGAAGGCCATGACAGAGATTTTCCAACCAGCAGCAGAGTGCATGTCTCAGGTCCAGAGTGCTTCAGCAGAGCCATCAGGGCTGCGGTGATTCCTCCCAACTTCAGGTTGGCGACTGGAGTCAGTAAGTTCACTGGTGAATCCAAGCCTGACACTTGGCTTGAGGATTACCGAGTGGCTGTACAGATTGGTGGTGGCAACAATGAAGTTGCCATGAAGCATCTCCCTTTGATGTTAGAGGGATCGGCCAGAGCGTGGCTGAATCAGTTAGCGCCTGGTAGTATTTATACTTGGGAAGATCTTGCCCGAGTATTTGTCAGAACATTTGAAGGTACTTGCAAACGGCCAGCATGGCTGACAGAATTACAGTGTTGCGTTCAGGGTCCGAATGAAACTTTGAGAGATTATATCCAGAGATGGATCACGTTGCACCACACAGTTGAGAATGTGTCAGATCACCAAGCAATTTGTGCCTTTAAGAAGGCGTTAAGTATCGGGAGTTGAATATGAAATTCGGTCGGACATGATATATGACTCTGACTCGGATGATGGAGATTGCCACCAAGTACGCCAATGGCGAAGAAGAAGACTGACTCCGGAGTGGCAAGCATAAAACAGCCGCCCACGAAACCGGAGGAGGGAACTCCAGTCGGAAGAAGAAGCACAAAGCCGAGCCAGCTGCTCCTGGAGAAGCCTTAGTCGTGACTCAAGGAAAGTTCAAAGGGAAACCCAAAGGACCGTGGAACCCCAAGAAAGTAAAAGATCAAGATGGAAATGATGTGCTAGATTTACCATGCCACATTCACACCAAGAAAGATGAAGAGGGTAATTTCATTTACCCGAATCATACCACTCGACAGTGTCGACTCCTAATCCAGCAATTCCGAGAGAAACAGCCCAAGGCAAAGGAGAAGGAAGCGGACAAAGTTAAGGATGAGGAAGAGGACGATGATGGTTACCCCCATGTCAATTCCTCTCTAATGATTTTCGCTGATGTTGAGAGTAAGAGTCGACTGAAAGTCATCAACAGAGAAGTGAACATGGTCGCTCCGGTGACACCCAGTTATTTGAAGTGGTCTGAGACTGCCATTACATTGGACCAGTCCGATCACCCAGCGCACATAGCCTCCCCTGGGAGGCAAGCGCTGGTAGTCGACCCAGTAGTCAAAGGCACTCGACTGACTAAAGTTCTGATGGATGCTGGCATTGGTCTAAACATACTGTATGCAGAGCCGTTGAAAGGAATGGGCATTCCGATGTCCAGACTCAGTGAAAGCAATATGAGTTTCCATGGAGTTATTCCTGGCAAGAAGGCTGCATCACTCGTCCAGATCACCCTTGATGTAGTTTTCGGTGATTGCAAGAATTACCGCAAAGAAAAGTTGACATTTTAAGTTGTGGATTTCCAGAGTGCTTATCATGCTATTCTGGGCAGGCCAGCTTATGCACGTTTTATGGCTCGGCCATCTTACGTGTACCTCAAATTGAAGATGCCTGGTCCTAAAGGGGTGATCACTATCACTGGCAATCGCAAGAAGGTAGAAGAATGCTTCCAGAAGGGCTCGAAGATCGCCGATGCACAGATGGCAGTAGTGGAATTGCAAGAGTATAAAAAAATGCAGATCCGAGTGATTTGTTACGAGCTAAGAAGCCTGCCACAGATTCAGCATCCCAATCGTCTGGTGAAACGAAGCCGATTCATATTCACCCAACGGATCCCAATGCTGCTCCAAATCACATCTCAACAACACTCGACTCCAAATAGGAAGAAGCGCTCATCCAGTTCCTCCGTGAGAACTGGGACATCTTCGCATGGAAACCTTCTGACATGCCAAGTGTTCCCAGGGGACTGGCTGAGCATCGTTTGCGAGTCGACCCAAAAGTGAAACCTGTCAAAGAACATCTTCGACGGTCCGCCGTACAGAAGAGAAAGGCAATTGGTGAAGAAGTGGCTCGGCTTCTAGCAGCTGAGTTTATCCGAGAGATTTACCACTCCGAGTGGTTAGCTAATGTTGTCATGGTCCCAAAGAAGGACGACTTGACTTCAAACATATCAATTGGGCCTGCCCGAAAGATCACTTTCCTCTCCCTAGCATCGACCAGATAGTCGACTTGACTGCGGGGTGTGAGCATTTGTCCTTTTTGGACGCTTATTCCGGGTATCATCAGATCCGTATGTATGGACCTGATGAGATAAAAACAGCTTTCATCACCCCCATTTGGGTGCTTCTGTTATGCCACTATGCCATTCGGCTTGAAGAACGCTGGAGCCACATTCATGCGGATGATTCAGAAGTGTTTACTCACTCAGATCAGTCGAAATGTGGAAGCATACATGGATGACATTGTGGTCAAGTCACGTAAAGGTTCCGACCTACTGGCTAACCTTGCTGAAACATTTGCCAACCTCAGAAGGTATGATATCAAGCTTAATCCATCAAAGTGCACGTTTGGAGTTCCAGGCGGAAAATTACTCGATTTTCTCGTTTCCGAACAAGGGATCGATGCTAATCCAGAGAAAGTGGGTGCCATACTCCGGATGAAACGCCCTGTGCGTGTGCATGATGTCCAGAAGCTTGCTGGTTGTTTGGTCGCCCTAAGTCGATTCATTTCTCACCTCGGTGAAAAGGCACTGCCTCTTTACCGACTGATGAAGAAGTCAGATAAGTTCGAGTGGACTCCTGAAGCTGATGCAGCATTTGCAGAGCTTAAAGCCCTGCTTTCCACCCAGCCGGTGCTTGCCGCTCCAATCAGCAAAGAGCCTTTACTGCTTTACATTGCGGCCACTGGACAAGTCATCAGTACAGTACTTACGGTCGAGCGGGAAGAAGAAGGAAAAGCTTACAAACTTCAGCGCCCAGTGTACTATGTCTCTGAAGTTTTGACTCCATCAAAGCAAAGATATCCACATTATCAGAAGCTTGTTTATGGGATTTATATGACCACAAAGAAGGTTGCACATTACTTCTTTGACCACTCCATTATAGTCGTTAGCGATGCTCCATTATCAGAGATTCTGAACAACAGAGATGCAACTGGTCGAGTGGCAAAGTGGGCGATTGAACTCCTTCCCTTAGATATCAAGTTCGAGGCAAAGAAAGCTATCAAGTCTCAAGCAATAGCAGATTTCCTCGCCGAGTGAATCGAATAGCAACTTCCGACTCAAGTTCACTCGGAGCACTGGGCCATGTTCTTTGATGGTTCCAAGATGCTGAATGGTTCCGGTGCTAGGGTGGTACTGGTATCACCCCGAGGAGACAAGCTCAAATATGTCCTCCAGATTCACTTTGATTCCTCCAATAACGAAGCAGAATACGAAGCACTCTTGTATGGGTTACGTATGGCCATCTCACTCGGCGTCCGTCGCCTCATGGTCTATGGCGACTCAGATTTGGTAGTCAATCAAGTGATGAAGGAGTGGGACGTCAGAAGCCCAGCCATGACTAGCTACTGCAACACGGTGAGGAAGTTGGAAAAGAAGTTTGAGGGGGTTAGAGCTCCATCATATACCCCGACTGAAAAATCAAGCAGCCGATGATTTAGCAAAGATAGGCTCCAAGAGAGAAGCCATTCCCAGTAATGTGTTCCTGGAGCATATTCATGCACCTTCAGTTCAAGAAGATCCCTTCACTAAAGAGCCCCCACAGCCGAAGAGTGCCACCGATCCGACTGAAATCGAGATTCCAGCCGTGGTCGACTTGATCATGGAAGTTTTGGTCATCACCCCCGATTGGACGGTACCATATATCGCATACATTCTTAGAAGAGAACTCCCAGAAGATGAAGAAGAGGCTCGACAGATCGTCCGTCGATCTAAAGGCTTCGCCGTGATAAGAGGACAGTTGTTCAGAGAAAGTGTGACTGGAGTCTGCCAGAAATGCATAACACCTGAAGAAGGTCGAGTGATCCTCAATGATATCCACTCGGGGACCTGTGGTCACCATGCGTCCTCTCAGACCATTGTGGCCAAAGCATAACGAGCAGGATTTTACTGGCCTCAAGCAAATGAGATGGCACAAGAAATAGTCGACAAATGTGAAGGTTGTCAGTTCTACTCCAACATGTCTCACAAGCCTGCTTCAGCCCTGAAAACCATTCCACTCGTCTGGCCTTTTTCCGTCTGGGGATTAGATATGGTCGGACCTTTGAGAACTGGCAGGAGTGGATTCACTCATGTGCTTGTAGCAGTCGACAAGTCCACCAAGTGGATTGAAGCCAAACCTATCAAGAATCTCGATGCCAGTACTACTATCAGCTTCATCAGAGAGATAACATTCAGATATGGTGTTTCACACAGCATCATCACTGACAATGGATCGAACTTCGATTCAGATGAGTTCAGAGCCTTCTGCGCCTCCCAAGGCACACGAGTCGACTATGCTTCAGTCGCCCATCCCCAGTCGAATGGACAAGCAGAAAGAGCAAATGACCTGCTTCTCAAAGGGTTGAAACCCCGACTGATGCGAGACCTCAAGCATGCAACGGGTGCCTGGGTTGATGAACTTCCATTAGTTCTTTGGGGATTGAGGACAACTCCCAATCGGTGAACTAGCCGAACTCCATTCTTCTTGGTCTATGGAGCTGAAGCTATTCTACCGAGTGATTTGCTTCATAATGCACCATGAGTCAAGCTCTTCTCCGAAGATGAAGCAGAACAAGCTCAGCAAGACGCAGTCGACCTCCTAGAGGAGTCAAGAGAGATGGCCCTGATCCGGTCGACCATTTATCAGCAAGACTTGCGTCGATTCCATGCCAGAAATGTGAAAGGTCGAGCTTTTCAAGAGGGAGACTTGGTTCTGTGAGTGGATCAGCAGAAACCACACAAGCTTGCTCCTGCTTGGGAATGCCCCTTCATTGTCACCAGAGTGCTCCACAATGGAGCATACCGCCTTTACGATGTCGAGCATAAGAAGGACGAGCCACGAGCTTGGAATGCGGAGTTGCTCCACCCCTTTTACACTTAAGTACTCATTCGGATAAAATGTAATAAGAAATACCTTTGTAATTTGCGTATCAAAGATAAGAGATTTATAGTCCTCGTAAATGATTGTTGTTGCTTT
Organism: Triticum aestivum; assembly: GCF_018294505.1. Taxonomy (NCBI): domain Eukaryota; kingdom Viridiplantae; phylum Streptophyta; class Magnoliopsida; order Poales; family Poaceae; genus Triticum; species Triticum aestivum. The sequence goes on along the minus strand of NC_057800.1, from coordinate 475,918,989 downwards.
TATTTGCGTCTGGAATCCCCCAGTGGGTGACTTAGCTGCGAATCTGTTTCGCCTAAGTTTAAAAGAAAATCCAACCGAGTGGTGAGCAAGCCTCCCACTCGGGGGCTTAGCTGCAAATCTGTTTCTCCTAAGTCTAAAAAATCCTACCGAGTGGTGAGCAAGCCTCCCACTCGGGGGCTTAGGTGCAGTCCAGTACTCGCCTAAGTTTGTAGAATCCTACCGAGTGGTGAGCAAGCCTCCCACTCGGGGGCTTAGCTGCAGTCCAGTACTCGCCCAAGTTTAAAAAATCCTACCGAGTGGTGAGCAAGCCTCCCACTCGGGGGCTTAGCTGCAGTCCAGTACTCGCCTAAGTTTAAAAAATCCTACCGAGTGGTGAGCAATCCTCCCACTCGGGGGCTTAGTAGCGGTCTAGTACTCACCTAAGTTTAAAAAATCCTACCGAGTGGTGAGCAATCCTCCCACTCGGGGCTTAGTTGCAGTCCAGTACTCGCCTAAGTTTAAAAAAAAATCCTACCGAGTGGTGAGCAACCCTCCCACTCGGAGGCTTAGCTGCAGTCCAGTACTCGCCTAAGTTTAAAAAATCCTACCGAGTGGTGAGCAAACCTCCCACTCGGGGGCTTAGCTGCAGTCCAGTACTCGCCTAAGTTTAAAAAATCCTACCGAGTGGTGAGCAATCCTCCCACTCGGGGGCTTAGCTGCAGTCCAATACTCGCCTAAGGTTAGAAAATCCTACCGAGTGGTGAGCAACCCTCCCACTCGGGGGCTTAGCTGCAACCCAGTACTCGCCTAAGTTTAAAGTCCAACCTTCTCCTTTGGAGCTGTGCCACAAATACAACGTACGCTCCATCCCCATCTGCAAGGACGATGAGGTGCAGGTCGACTACAACCTTCTCCTTTGGAGCTGCGCCACAAATACAACGTACGCTCCATCCCTATCTACAAGGGTGACGAGGTGCAGATCGTCCGCAACCTTCTTCTCCGAGCTGCGCCACAAATACAACATGCGCTCCGTCCCCATCTGCAAGGACGACGAGGTGCAGGTCGAATACAACCTTCTCCTTTGGAGCTACGACACAAATACAACATGCACTCCATCCCCATCCACAAGGACGACGAGGTGCAGGTCGACTACAACCTTCTCCTTAGGAGCTGCGCCACAAGTACAACGGACGACAAGGCGCAGGTCGATTGAAGTCTCCACTTCAGGGCTACATCTCAAAGAGCAAATTCCACGCGAAAGCAAATACAAGCATATTCAAAAATAAACCAAGTTCGGATAGATCCTAAAAGCTCTAGGTGACAGATCAAAAGTATTCGAGCATCGGGCCCGAATGAGTTTAACGGTTACAGCAACCACTCGGCATTCCGAGGCAAATTTAAGGCAAGTTTAAATCTCAAGTCTGTTCATTCGGCAGGAGGAGGGCTAGCAGGCTCAACGAATTCGTCCAAGTCAATTCCATCTGCAATCCGAGTGGCAGCGGCGATGAAAGTCTCCATAAAGGACTGGAAATCATGCCTTTTGGTGTTGGCGACCTTGATCGTCGCCAACTTATCTTCACGGGCTTCCTTGCAGTGGACTCTTACCAGTGACAATGCCACGTCAGCGCCGCACCGCGTGGAGGATTTCTTCCATTCCTGCACTCAACCAGGGACCTCGTTGAGTCGAGCCATCAGTGACTCGAGATCATTTTGAAGCGTCGCCCTTGGCCAAAGTGATGAGTCGATCCGTGAAACTGCCACGTTCAGTCGAGCTAGATAACTTGTGACGCTGGAGATGCGGGACTCCAGTCGAAGTACATTCATGGCAGCCTCGTCGCCGACTGGAGGAAAGGACAGGTTCCAAGCCCGTCTCGATCCCTCTAGTCTCCTCCTCAAAGTTTTAGCAGAATTCTGCAGAGTCAAGAAGTTAGTGAGTCGACTGGCCGGGACTAGCTTGCAAACAGTCGGGTTAGAAGAGGTACCTTCGAGCATGAGGAAGAGTTTCTTGGCGAGAGCTTTCAGATAAGCCTCCAAATCGTTCCTCCTACGAGTCACGCTTTCCAGCTTCTCATTCAAAGCCACCTTATCCTTCTTCAGACGAGTTGCCTCTCGGTTGGATTCAGTGAGAGAGGACTCCAACTTGCTTACTTCTTCTTCCAGCACTCCGACTGAAGCCAGCTTCTGGTCAGCAAGGGCAGTCTTATCTTGAGCCTCCTTCTGCGCAGCCGCAAGGTCCAAGTCCTTCTTCTCCAGAGCCAACCTCATTTTCTCTGCAAAATAAGCAATTGGATCAAACAAGAGATCGAAGAAATACTTTAAAGGGACAATTACATTTGAGCCCCTAGTTGTGTCACACACGTGTGTTTTGCCCCTAAAATCAAAAAACCCTCATTTCTATCCAAGCTCGTTTACTCCTCTTATGTTTTTGCCCTTTGACCGTTTGACTGCAAGTTTGAAAACTTCATAACGAATTCATACTAACTCAGAAAAATGCAAATAAGATATCAAAATGATCAGAAAAACATCACCTATATGTGCATGCCATTTGCATTCATGGCAAAAGTGCTGAAAAGTCCCTATCTCAGTTTGAGCTCATATGATGTCTTTTGTCATGAATGCACTTTTTGTCATGAATGCAAATGACATGCACATATAGGTGATGTTTTTCCGGACATTTTGATATCTTATATGCATTTTTCTGAGTTAGTATGAATTTGTTATGAAGTTTTCAAAGTTATGGTCAAACGGTCAAAGGGCAAAAACATAAGAAGAGCAAACGAGCTCGTGCAGAAACGAGGGTTTTTTGAATTTAGGGGCAAAACACACGGGTGTGACACAACTAGGGGCTCAAATGTAATTGTCCCTACTTTAAAAGACGATCGATGTGAGTAGTTGACAGGCAGTTACCTTCCATACCAGCAACTTCATCTTGAGCTTTCTTCAATTTTTGTTGAGCCAACTCCAAGTCAAGGTTGAGTTGCCTCTGCTTCTCCTCAAATTTGGCGAACTTAGCAATAAGAGAACAAGATTTCTGCAGAGGGTAAAAGATATATCAATCGACAAGATCAAAGATTATTTACTTACGAGTGAATAAAACTTCAAAGTTTACTCAGACCCCAGGCGAGTACCCGCAGTCGATCGCGGTCTCGGGGACTACACCCAGCGGGTGCACTTGGCGTGCCCCCACTGGTTCAGATTCCACTTGGCCAGTCCGCCCGGGTCGAGTAAAAAAAAGAAGAGAAGAAGAGAATAACTATTCAGACCCCGGCCAACTGCCAGCAGTCGACCGCGGTCTCGGGGACTACACCCAGTGGGTGCACTTGACGTGCCCCCACTAGTTCAGATCCCACTCGGCCGGTCCACCTGGGTCGAGTGGAAGAAAGGAAAGTGAAAGAAGTACTCAGACCCCAGCCGACTGCCCGCAGTCGACTGCAGTCCTGGGGACTACACCCAGTGGGTGCACTTAGCGTGCCCCTATCGGTTCAGATCCCACTCGACTAGACCGAGTGGAAGAGTGCAAATACTAAAGACAACAAAACACCCAGTGGGTGTACAGATTCGACACAAACAATAAGAGATTGTATGAAAGAAGATATTTCAGGTAGCATATCCTAATAGAACAAGATCAGTCGAAAAGCAACTCACCTGGACATTGGCCCGAAGAGCCACGCTGGCATCATAAGTAGCCTGGCTGTTGTCGTGCACCGCCTTCATCTGCTCCATCACGCCAGCCTGACGGATGGCCTCCACAGCGGCGTCCGACTGGTTCTCCGGAACATGATAGCTGGCGAAGAAGGGGATAGACGGCCCATATGCAGTAGCTTGGAGCTCCGAGGCATGAGGTTGGTCGGCTGAAGGAAACATTGGTAGAATGGACGGTGCAGGACGTTCACTCGACAATGGGACAACAAAAGTCACAGAGGCTCCACCCGCATCTTCAGGCTGTTGGACGATGGATTCTGTCGCCAATTCCGACTGAGATGTCTTGCCAGCCGCTACCTTTTTGCTCCTTCTGAGCCTCGGGGCCACATCTTCATCATCATCCGGAAGCTCAATAATGTTGGGTGGGGCTGCAAACAAATCAGTCGACCCCAAGTGAATCACCAGAATCTAATCGACCAAATTATCAAGAACAAGATCACGAGAATTTTACCTGGGTTGGAGGTAACTGCGTCATCCATTTCCTTGTCTCGGTATTGGTGGGAAGAAGTTCCAGAAGTAGCACCACTGCAAATGTCAACATTCAGTCGGTTATGTTCTGTTGCTCGAGTCGACCAAAGGATCGAATCAGATGATTACCCGGAGATGGTGGGAATGGTCACTTTGATTCTGGGCAAAGCCTTTGGCGGTTTAGAGGATATGACCTTCAATGGTTTTGGTGCAGGAGGTGGCGCAGTCTTGAGCTGTTTCGATACCTTATCAGTCGGCACTGGAGAAGACGTCCGAGGGCGCTTTGAAGACTGCCCAGTCGGTGCGGCCACCAGGTCAGGGGTGCTTGCCGGGTCGTGAGCGTGCTTGGACCTCCTTTCCCTACGAGGAGGCGAGTCTACCTCTTCTTCGACACTCGGATCGTCGCTCTCCTCGTCCTCCTCTGCATCCGAGTGCCATTCACCACTCTCGCCCCCGTTCGCCTCTCCATCGACATTTTTCTCCTGCACTCCATTGGGCATCGAGTACATATCAACAAGATCCTGAAAAGACAATGAACAAATGAAAGACAGTCGACTATCAACAAGATGCTACATAGTAAATTAAGAAGACACTCGACAATCCAGAATCGTACCTGTTCCGGCTGGCGCAAATGGTCGAATGGAACCACCCTCCTGGACCCCCGGGGATTATCCTTGTTGCCGGTGATTCCTCTCAGCCACTTCTCCACCGTGTCCTCATTAACATCCGCCGGGTGGATCCGAGTGGAATCCTCGAGTCCCGAGTACATCCACATCGGATGGTCACGAGCTTGGAGTGGTTGGATGCGTCGACTGAGGAAGACCTCCAGCAGATTCATACCAGTCACTCCGTCATGGACAAGCTGGACAACCCGCTCGACCAACACCTTTACCTACGCCTTCTCCTCCGGGATCACTCTCAAGGAGGAGGGCTTCTCCACTAGAGCCATGGAAAAGGGGGGAAGTTCAGTCGACTGGCCCAGGGTCGGCTGGTCCTTGCAGTAGAACCAGGTCGACTGCCAGCCCCGGACCGAGTCGGGAAGGATCATAGCTGGGAAGGTACTTTTGTTCCTCATTTGAATTCCCAGACCCCCGCACATCCATATCACATGCGTCCTCTCGTCACTCGGGTTGGCCTTCTTGACCGTTTGGGAGAGACATGTGAATATGTGCTTGAAGAGGCCCCAGTGTGGTCGACAACCCAAGAAGTTCTCGCACATGGACATGAAAGCAGCAAGGTACACGATGGTGTTTGGAGAGAAGTGGTGGAGTTGAGCCCCGAAGAAGTTCAAGAATCCGTGAAAGAAAGGGTGGGGAGGCAAAGAAAACCCGCGGTCGATATGGGTGGCAAGGAGAACGCACTCACCCTCCCGCGGCTGCGGCTCAGTCTCGTTCCCCGGGAGCCACGCCGATTCATGGGGGATCAGTCCCCCCTCAACCAGATCGTCGATGTCATCTTGGCTGATCGTCGAGCGGATCCAGTCGCCCCGGATCCAGCCAGGCGGCAGGCCGGACCTCGACGAGGATCCACCCCGGCAGGTCCTCTTCCCTTTCGCCTTCGCCGTCGCCTTCTTTGCCCGCTCCAACGCCACCGTCTTCTCCTTCCCCATGGCAGCGAATCGAGTCCGAGCGGAGCTACGACGCCGAGAGCAGAAGCAGGCGCAGCGGAGAAATCTGAGGAAGAGGAAGGGGAATGAGGACGTACTGTTCAAAAGCCCTGGTCCGGTGCCTTATATAAGGACACTTCCGAGTGACTGACTTGTAGGCCCGGACGATCTTATCAAATCCCGCAACAGTCGCGCACGTGGTACGTGGCAAAAAAGGTGGCGCGGGGATCGAGACGACCTGCCTAATCCGTCCCGATTACCACGGCCTCCCCCGCCCGGCGCGCTTACCAAAATTCGAATCCCGTGAAATCCACAGATGGCAGAACAACCCGCCAGACGGAAGATTTTTTTCCATATCAACACTCGAAACTTAACAACGAAAGTTCACTCGACAAAAGCAAGAATGGATCAAGGCGACTGAACAAGCATTTGAAGCCATCATGAAAGTTCATTCGACCTCTGGGCGAGATATTCTCAAAGCACAAAAGCTGAATCGGAGGGGTAATCAACTCCTTCTCCACTCGAACCCTGAACCATTCGGGGGCTAATGATGAAGCCATGTACCTAGGGTAGGGTCATGGACCTGACCTAGACATCCTCCCCTAGGACATCACCCTAAAGCCAGGATCATTCAAAGAGTACCATCATCCACTCGACCACAGATGTTCCACTCGGAAGAATCAATGTCACTCGACCGTCACAGAAGTCACTTGACAGGCAGAAGAGCTAAAGCCACTCTGCATGAACAACGGTCAAGCATTTACTTTTAGGCTTAATTGTCATTTATATCACTTAAATACAGGCGTTACCAGTAACGTTCTCATCTTTGTGTACCTTAAACCCTTTGTAACAGAGGACGAGAGGGGTTCGGCGAACTCTATATAAGCCACCCCCCTCCTCAGTGACAAGGGTTCGCACCCCCTATAACTCACACGCATATAATCCAGTCGACCGCCTCCGGGCTCCGAGACGCAGGGCTGTTACTTCCTCCAAGAAGGGCCTGAACTCGTAAAACTCGCGTGTACAACTCCTCCATAGCTAGGATCTTGCCTCTACATCCCTACCCCCTAATCTACTGTCAGACTTAGAACCACGACAAGCGGTAAAATAGACCGGGGTATGCATGGAAACCAGGCGTAGGGGTCATAGTTGCTTTAACAGACAAGTTGTATCCGGCTAGTTGATACGTCTCCAACGTATCTATAATTTTTGATTGTTCCATGCTATATTATATTCTGTTTTGGACATTATTGGGCTTTATTATACACTTTTATATTATTTTTGGGACTAACCTATTAACCGGAGGCCCAGCCCAGAATTGCTGTTTTTTTTGCCTATTTTAGGGTTTCGCAGAAAAAGAATATCAAACGGAGTCCAAACGGAATGAAACCTTCGGGAACGTGATTTTCGGAATGAACATGATCCAGAGGACATGGACCCTATGCCAAGACATCAACTGTAACATCCCAAATTTTCAATTTGGAATGTTATACATAGATCATTCATGCATATCATATTTTATTGCATTTCGTTTCGAGATCCTCGAAATCCTAAGCAACTCAAGGAGCCTCGGAGAGAGTTGGGGATTTCATTCTTTTCATATTTGAATTTTATCAAATATTGAAACGAGGATTATTGATTTTATTTATTTTTCTCTCCGAAAATATTTCATATTAAAAATATATGAGAAGAGATAATATGAATTCTCCAAAATAATTGAAATATTGGAGGAAAAATATTAAAATCAAACATGATTTTGGCACTGTAAAATTTGAATTTAGTCCAGATTAGTAATCAGATCTTGTTTCTTTCATAGTTTGAGTTTCGTTGCTCCGTTTGATTTGATTCTTTTCGCAAACCAGAGTTCTTAAGTTGAACTTTCTGGTTAGATCTTCTTATTTGAGATTTACCCGTGTTTCTTTGCTTGATTGCTTATGTATGCTATTGTCTGTTTGCGATAGAATTCCCGAAGTGCGAAGCGTGCTACTACGAGTCCCTAGGTTTTGTGGATCGTCAGCAAGGCAAGTAACACATTGATCATACTCCTTCCATACCTAGTTTTTATGCATTAGTTTCAATCCTCAAACACTGCATGATTAGGTTGTGATTAACTTGTGGGTTGGGAAGTACTTGATGAGGTAGAACCTATTGCCCTGTTATATTCAAACCTTGGGAGTTCTTTCTACGTATTGCTTATATTGCCATGCTATGCTTGTAGACGTGGACTGGGTTTGAGTGTATCCATGATAGATGTGAGATTATTAATTAATGGTTCAACTTAAGGTGGCAACTTGAATACACATCTGGGTGGATTGCTTGTCGGGCACCTGGAGAATCCAGTGTTGTCCTAGGATATCCCGGAGTACCCATGTGATCATCCTAAGGTCCGCCACCGAGGCTCAAAGGGAACTGAGATATTTTCATGCTAGAAACTTCCGTGTGCAGCCACAAGCTATTATGGGCTCTAGCATAGTTGAGTAAGTTACATGAGCTCTTGAAGAGGTGGATCAACAGGTAGAGGGATGTCGGTTTGGTATGGTCTGCCCGGAGTAAAGAGTTAATGCTTCTGACCCGTTTTCGGGCTGCAACGTATTATGTTGCAGACTTTTCAGACGAGGAGTAAGGTTCGTTAGGTCATTGTCGTGCAACTCAGGTATGCCGTTGGAGTTGATGGACTCACTTTATCTTCCAAGCCTTCCACTGTTATCGTATTAGATTGCCTTAAGCCATATTTACTGTAATAAGTTCTCTTTTGAGACAGTCAATGTAATAAGTGTATGATTGCTACTCTGTTATAAATCCTTTGAGTACTGTGTGTGTCAGCATTACCGATCCAGGGATGACACTGAAGCACAGAGACTTGACCGTCTGAGGTCGGGTCGCTACAAGATGGTATTAGAGCACACGCTGAGTGTAGGACACGACCACTAAGATAAGCCATAGGTCACTCTTCTCTACTCATTTCTGACTCCTCTCCTATTTTCTACTCTTTAGGATGGCGGATACAAGGATCAAGTTCACGCAACCGGATGAAGACACACCCTTTGGACGCCACTTGAAGGAAGTTACTAGGTACTTGAACATCGGAATACCAATCTTCACCGGGACGTACAACGCCACCTTACCAGAAGAGGAGCGCTGGATGATTCAAGTTCAAGTTCCAGGAAGGACATTCACGCCAATCACTGAGCCCATAGAGTTTTCTTTTGATGCACCAACCTGGAGTCTAGGCAAGAGCACGGCAGCCCACATTGCCATGGGACGCATTGGAGAAGTTTACAACAAGGATCTTAAGGATACTATCTATCAGATATGTGGGCGCCGAGATGAGCAATGGGAAATAGTTAGCACCCGGAAGGACAGATCCATTGCAGCTTTTATCCAGGAGTTAAACCAGCACATTTGACGCCAAGAGAACCAGATGTGCTCAGACATGTTAGAATTGAAGAAGGCAAAGACAAGGATCATCGATCTGGAAGAAGAACTCAAGTCTACACACGATGGATATGAGGAGGAAATTGCAACACTATTGGAGAGGAATGACGACTTGATAAAGAAGATCGGAATATTCATGGGAGACCCCGCGCCAGGAGGAGTGGACGACGATTCCACTTGCCCAGAGAACTACATCATCATCGATGACACCGACTCCGACCCCAGTGATGATGACTTTGAGGACAAAGCTGGAGCAGACATCATGGAGTCTTCTACCGATCAAAATTTCTAGATGACCACGAAATAATTAGTAGTATTTCCCCATGTATATAGTAGTAGTTGAGCAGTTTAACGATAGTTCTAGACCGTTTGTATGCCCTTGTTTGATTGATTGAGTGAAATGATTGTGTTTGTCTCATGTGCATATGGGTAGTGCTTTCTCATTAGACCCCTTTCTATTCTAATCTCTCCCCTCTAAACCCATCAGATGCCTCTGGGACGTGACACCGGATTTACCTTCCCGCCGGAGCTCACTCAGTTGATCCAGCAGCAGAATGCCTTGATGCAATTGTTAGTCCAGAACCAAGGCAACAACAACAACAACCCGCCTCCATTTGACAACTTAGCTCGCTTTCTGAGGTTGCAACCGCCGGTGTTTTCCAGTAGCACCGAGCCTATAGTTGTAGATGATTGGCTACGCCATATTGGAAGGGAGTTGACCACCACAGGTTGCACAAATGCGGAGAAGGTGCGCTTTGCCGCACATCAATTGGATGGACCAGCAGCCTCATGGTGGGAGAATTATACGACCACTTTCCCCATAGCCAACGTCACTTGGGATCAGTTTCAGCAAGCTTTCCGCACAGCCCATGTCTCAACCGGAGCTATGAGCATGAAGAAGCGTGAGTTTCACAACTTACGCCAGGGAAACCATACTATAGCTTAGTACGTGGATGAGTTTAGTAAGTTATCCCGCTATGCCCCGGATGATGTGGCCACAGATGCCACGAAGCAGGAGAAGTTTATGGAAGGGCTGAGTGATGAGTTGAGCATGCAGTTGATGGTGGCAACATTCAACAACTACCAAGAGTTGGTAGATAAGGCTCTTATGATTGAAGGGAAGTAGCTGCAAATTGAGAGCCGTAAGAGGAAGTATGGGCAAGGGAGGTATAACTCAGGAGCTCAGTAGAAGCCTCGCCTAACCCCGAACTCGGGAGGACTTGTTCATAACCATGGAGGTCATAACCACACCGGAGGAAGTTCGCATAACCACAATGGTTCTAAGAATGGGACCGGGAACAGAACAAACAACAATCAGAACCGCCCCAATCCAGCCACACCTGCCAAGAGAGATCTAAGTCACATTACTTGCTTTAAGTGCGGGAAGACTGGACACTATGCCACGGAGTGCCCTGAAGCGAAGAATGGAAATGGCAATGGGAGCACCGGGAAGAAGCCCGATCCATTCAACAAAGGAAAAGTGAACCACGTTAACGTGGAGGAGGTTGAACAGAAGCCAGACGCGGTTATAGGTAAGTTTTTGGTTAAGTCTTTTACTGCCCTTGTTCTTTTTATACTGGTGCATCACATTCATACATATCAAGGGGATTCATGGATAAGTTTAAACTACCAACCCAAACCCTTAGGACCCCTCTGTTAGTGAGTTCACATGGAGCAGAGTATATGGCTAGTCGATGGTGCGACCAGATACCCTTAACCATTGGTAGCCATGTTTTTCCGTCAGACCTAATAATCTTGGAGTTACAAGGATTGGATGTGATATTAGGCATGGACTGGATGTCAAAGTATGGAGGAAGCATTGACTGTGCTAGTAAGTCGATTTTTCTCACCACCCCAAAGGGAAAAAGGATCAAGTATGTATCTAGGCATGCGCCTAGGAGGAGCCAAGTAAATACCCTCACGGGAGTTGTTCAGGAGGAAGTGCCTGTTGTGAAGGATTACCCGGATGTTTTTCCAGAGGAGTTACCAGGCATGCCACCGGATCGAGGCATCGAGTTTTTGATAGAGCTATTGCCAAGTATAGGGCCAATATCAAAGAGACCATACCGGATGCCCGCAAATGATATGGAGGAGATTAAGAAGCAGATCAAGGATTTATTGGAGAAAGGTTACATTCGATGGAGTTCATCACCATGGGGAGCCCCAGTGCTTTTGGTTGAAAAGAAGGATAAGTCTCTAAGAATGGTTGTTGATTATCGTGCGTTAAATGAGGTGACGATCAAGAACAAGTACCCACTGCCGATGATCAATGATTTGTTTGAACAACTGCAATGAGCTAAGGTGTTTCCAAAGATCGATCTGCGATTAGGATATTACTAGTTGAAGATTCGAGAGAAGGATATACCAAAGACAACATTCACCACACGGTACGGGTTGTATGAATATACGGTCATGTCATTTGGACTGACTAACGCCCCTGCCTACTTCATGAGCATGATGAACAAAGTGTTCATGGAATACTTGGATAAGTTTGTTGTGGTGTTCATTGATGATATAATGGTATACTCGAAGAATGAGGAGGAGCACAAAGAGCATTTGCGTTTAGTTCTCGAGAAACACAGGGAACATCAGTTGTATGCCAAGTTCAGCAAATGCGAGTTTTGGTTGAAGGAAGTTGGATTCCTTGGACATGTTATATCAGGAGAAGGTATAGCAGTAGATCCCACCAAGGTACAGTCAGTCACTGAATGGTTGGCACCCACTTCAGTTAGCGAGATCCGCAGTTTTCTTGGACTCGCGGGATACTATCGGAGATTCATTGAGAATTTTTCCAAGATTGCAAAACCAATGACGGAGTTATTGAAAAAGGATACCAAGTTTAAATGGACGGAAGAATGTGAGGCGAGTTTTCAGGAGTTAAAGAAACGTTTGACTACGGCCCCAGTGCTGATTCTGCCGGATATACGCAAGGATTTCCAAGTGTACTGCGACGCTTCTCGCCTAGGACTTGGAAGTGTGCTTATGCAGGATGGAAGAGTTGTTTCGTGTGCCTCACGACAACTAAAACCGCACGAATTGAATTATGCCACGCATGATTTGGAGTTGGCAGTCGTAGTGCATGCATTGAAGACCTGGAGACATTACCTTATTGGAAATCGTTGTGATGTGTACACAGATCATAAGAGTTTGAAGTACATTTTCACATAGAAGGAGTTGAACCTTAGGCAAAGGAGATGGTTGGAGCTTATAAAGGATTATGACATGAAGCTTCACTATCATCCAGGCAAGGCCAATGTCGTAGCATACGCTTTGAGTCGAAAGAGTTATGCTAACACCCTAGTAAGCACGGGATTGCCCAAGGAGTTAGCAGAGGATCTTAGGGAACTTCGAGTGGAGATTGTTCCTAGAGGTTTTGTTGCAAAAATGGAGGTTCAGTCTACATTGTTAGGAAAGATTCAAGAAGCTCAGAAGGATGACAAAAAGATTGCCGAGATAAAATAGAGAATGAGCAAAGGAAAGGCCAAAGGTTTTCGTGAGGATGAGCACGACACCTTATGGTTTGAGGACAATGTTTATGTGCCCAATAACACAGAGATCAGGAAGTTAATACTTCAGGAGGATCATGACTCACCATACTCGATACACCCCGGAAACACCAAGATGTATTTGGATTTGAAGGAACATTTCTGGTGGACTGGTATGAAGAAGGATATTGCCGAGTATGTAGCCGTATGTGATGTGTGTCAAAGAGTGAAGGCAGAGCATCAAAAGCCAGCAGGATTGTTACATCCTATGCTGATACCCGAATGGAAGTGGGATAACCTTGGCATGGGTTTCATCACCGGATTGCCTAGGACCAAATCAGGATATGATTCTATATGGGTAGTAGTTGATCGCTTGACCAAAGTAGCTCACTTTATCCCAGTGAAAACAACTTATACAAGTGCGAAGTCGGCCAAGATATATATGACCAGGATCGTATGTCTGCATGGAGTTCCGAGGACCATCGTATCAGATAGAGGAACACTGTTTACTTCCAAGTTTTGGCATCAGTTGCACCAAACTTTGGGAACAAGGCTGGAATTCAGTACAACTTTTCACCCGCAGACAGATGGACAGACCAAGAGAGTCAACCAGATTCTGGAGGATATGTTGAGGGCCTGTGCGCTAGATTATGGATCTAGTTGGGATGACAATTTACCTTACGCAGAGTTCTCATACAAAAATAGCTACTAAGCCAGTTTAAAGATGGCACCGTTCGAAGCCCTGTATGGACGAAGGTGCAGAACACCGTTGATGTGGGATGAAGTTGGAAATCGACAGTTGTTTGGACCAGACTTGATCAAGGAGTCTGAAGAGAAAGTTAAGCTGATCCGAGATAGACTGAAGGTTGCTCAGTCCAGGCAGAAGAGTTATGCAGATTCGAAACGCAAGGAGGTAACCTATGAAATTAGAGATAGAGCATATCTGCGAGTATCACCCTTGCGAGGAGTGAAACGTTTTGGATTCAAGGGAAAGTTAGCCCCGAGATTTGTAGGACCGTACCGAGTTTTGTAACGTATGGGAGAAGTTTCCTACAAGTTGGAGTTACCTGAAGGACTGTCAGGAGTTCATGATGTATTTCATGTTTCACAGCTGAAGAAGTGTCATGCTGAGATGACCGATATACCGTTAAGAGATACAATACCTTTGGAGGTGATTCAGTTGGACAGTGATTTGACCTATGAGGAGAAGCCAGTCAGGATTCTTGAATTTGCCAGCCGAGTCACCCTCAGCAAGGTTATCAAGTTTTGCAAAGTTCAGTGGAGCCACCATACCAAGGATGAAGCCACCTGGGAACGAGAGGATGATCTTCGCAAAGACCACCCACACCTATTTTCTAGCCAACCTGAATCTCGGGGGCGAGATTCATCTTCAGGGGGGTAGGTTTGTAACATCCCAAATTTTCAATTTGGAATGTTATACATAGATCATTCATGCATATCATATTTTATTGCATTTCGTTTCGCGATCCTCAAAATCCTAAGCAACTCAAGGACCCTTAGAGAGAGTTGGGGATTTCATTGTTTTCATATTTGAATTTTATCAAATATTGAAACGAGGATTATTTATTTTATTTATTTTTCTCTGCGAAAATATTTCATATTAAAAATATATGAGAGGAGATAATATGAATTCTCCAAAATAATTGAAATATTGGAGGAAAAATATTAAAATCAAATATTTGATTTTATTCGGATCTTATTGCTATTTTATTTGCATTAAAAAATTGCACATTTTTTCAAAATTGCATTTTAGGGCCAAGAAAATGTTCATCTCGTTCTAATATTTTATTTAGATGGTGAAAATTTGTTTTGGTATTTTTAGTTTTTTATTTTATTTTCTAGGATTTATTTAAGTTCCGGCGAAATTATTAAAAAAAATCTCTCAGCGCCCGACTGGGCCGAAGCCCAGCCGAGCCGGCCCGCTAGCCCCGCGCCGCCATCTCCCTCCAGGAGACCGGGAGGCCGCCGCCTCCCCGACCCCGAGTCCGACCGGGACTCCACCTCCCCGTGCCGCTTGCCCCTCCCCCAAGCAGCCCCCTCCTTAAATACCCTGCCACTGGACCCCCCACCACCAACCCCGCCGCCTGCCCCGCCCCGCCTGCAGCGCCGCCATCGCCTTTGCCGCCGCCGCCGCCTCTGCCGCGCCGCCGCCTCTACAGCGCCACCGCCGCCGCCCGTTGCCGCACCGCCGCCACCGCCCATTGCCGCGCCGCCGCCACCCGCACACCCCTTCGCCGCAGCCCGCCTCGCCGGAGCCGCAGCCCCGCCTCGCAGGACCTCACCGGAGGTATACGCCTCGCCGCCGTTCGGGTTTCTTTTAACCTGATCCGGTTTTTTTAGAAACCCTAGTTCGTTTTTTTTCAGATCGGTTCACCGGTTTTCCCGGTTTAGTTTATATAGCGGACGTTCGTACGTACGTTCGTTTTAACGAACGGTTTCCACTCGTTAGTTACAGGCAACGAACGTTTGTTCGTTAGCCTGTTCGTCAGTTTTCTTTTTCTCAGATTTTTCCACGATTATTTTCGATCGCGATTTCTGATCCGATTTTCTTTTTAGTTTATCTTTTCGCTCGTTTATCGGAATCAGGCGATTCAAGCGCCTATATCTTCATCTCAAAACCCTCTTTCTGTTTAACCAACTTGAACATGATTTTGGTACTGTAAAATTTGACTTTAGTCCAGATTAGTAAACGGATTTTGTTTCTTTCATAGTTTGAGTTTTGTTGCTCCGTTTGATTTGATTCTTTTCGCAAACCGGAGTTCTTAAGTTGAACTTTCTGGTTAGATCTTCTTATTTGAGATTTACCCGTGTTTCTTTGCTTGATTGCTTATGTATTCTATTGTCTGTCTGCGATAGAATTTCTGGAGTGCGAAGCGTGCTACTACGAGTCCCTAGGTTTTGCGGATCGTCAGCAAGGCAAGTAACACATTGATCATACTCCTTCCATACCCAGTTTTTATGTATTAGTTTCAATCCTCAAACACTGCATGATTAGGTTGTGATTAACTTGTAGGTTGGCAAGTAGTTGATGAGGTAGAACCTATTGCCCTGTTATATTCAAACCTTGGGAGTTATTTCTATGTATTGCTTATATTACTATGCTATGCTCGTAGACGTGGACTGGGTTTGAGTGTATCCATGACAGATGTGAGATTATTAATTAATGGTTCAACTTAAGGTGGCAACTTAAATACACATCTGGGTGGATTACTTGTCGGGCACCTGGAGAATCCAGTGTTGTCCTAGGATCTCCTGGAGTACCCGTGTGATCATCCTAAGGTCCGCCACCCAGGCTCAAAGGGAACTAAGATATTTTCATGCTAGAAACTTCTGTGTGTAGCCACAAGCTATTATGGGCTCTAGCATAGTTGAGTAAGTTACATGAGCTCTTGAAGAGGTGGATCAGCAGGTAGAGGGATGTAGGTTTGGTATGGTCTGCCCGGATTAAAGAGTTAATGTTTCTGAAAGACTGTGTCTCGGTCATCCGTTTCTCAAACACCATGTAGTGCAAGAAATCCAACGGAGGTGATCGAGTCTTGTGGCGAAAAGTGCACAAACCTCTGCAGAGTGTACAATCTAATCATGGTTAGCCGTGTCCCCGGTTATGGACAATCTT
The DNA here is from genome assembly GCF_018294505.1 of Triticum aestivum. Taxonomy (NCBI): domain Eukaryota; kingdom Viridiplantae; phylum Streptophyta; class Magnoliopsida; order Poales; family Poaceae; genus Triticum; species Triticum aestivum. Next base: position 475,902,677 of record NC_057800.1, on the reverse strand, counting down.
GAGTATCTAGTACTTGGAGTATCCTAAGTATCTCATCACTCTAATTTAATATTGTTGGGTTGTTAATTACTTTAATTGGGATTGAGTTGGAGGAACCTTCTCAATGATGTTTCAACCACCATGATAGTTAAAATAAAATTTATTCCTTTGTTGTAGGGAAAAATTGGCTTTTCGCAAAAACTATAACCATAGAGCTTTCCACCAGCCAAATATGCATGTAGTGATAGCATTATTCTGTTCTTGCTCATACTATGTTATCTTGCCAGCATATTCCATGTGCTGACCCGTTTTCGGGCTGCAACGTATTACGTTGCAGACCTTTCAGACGAGGAGTAGGGTTCGTTAGGTCATTGCTGTGCAGCTTAGCTATGCCGTTGGAGTTGATGGACTCACTTTATCTTCCAAGCCTTCCACTGTTATCGTATTAGATGGCCTTAAGCCATATTTACTATAATAAGTTCTCTTTTGAGGTAGTCGATGTAATAAGTGTGTGATTGCTACTCTGTTATAAATCCTTCGAGTACTGTGTGTGTCAGCATTACCGATCTAGGGATGACACTGAAGCATAGAGACTTGACCGTCTGAGGTCGGGTCGCTACATCAACCAGGAGGCCACGAAGTAGGGGGCACGCCTACCCCCTGGGCGCGCCCTCCACCCTCGTGGGCCCCCTGTTGCTCCACCGACATACTCCTTCCTCCTATATATACCTACGTACCCCCAAACTACCAGATATGGAGCCAAAACCCTAATTCCACCACCGTAACTTTATGTATCCACGAGATCACATCTTGGGGCCTGTTCCGGAGCTCCGCCGGAGGGGGCATTGATCACGGAGGGCTTCTACATCAACACCATAGCCCTTCCGATGAAGTGTGAGTAGTTTACCTCAGACCTACGGGTCCATAGTTATTAGCTAGATGGCTTCTTCTCTCTTTTTGGATCTCAATACAAAGTTCTCCCCCTCTCTTGTGGAGATCTATTCGATGTAATCTTCTTTTGCGGTGTGTTTGTTGAAACCGATGAATTATGGGTTTATGATCAAGTTTATCTATGAACAATATTTGAATCTTCTCTGAATTATTTTATGTATGATTGGTTATCTTTGCAAGTCTCTTCGAATTATTAGTTTGGTTTGGCCTACTAGATTGATCTTTCTTGCAATGGGAGAAGTTCTTAGCTTTGGGTTCAACCTTGCGGTGTCCTTTCCCAGTGACAGTAGGGGCAGCAAGGCATGTATTGTATTGTTGCCATCGAGGATGACAAGATGGGGTTTATTTCATATTGCATGAGTTTATCTCTCTACATCATGTCATCTTGCTTAAAGCGTTACTCTGTTCTCTTGAACTTAATACTCTAGATGCATGCTGGATAGCGGTCGATGTGTGGAGTAACAGTAGTAGATGCAGGCAGGAGTCGGTCTACTTGTTTCAGACGTGATGCCTATATACATGATCATACCTAGATATTCTCATAACTATGCTCAATTCTGTCAATTGCTCAACATTAATTTGTTTACCCACCGTGAATACTTATGCTCTCAAGAGAAGCCACTAGTGAAACCTATGGCCCTGGGGTCTATCTTCCATCATATTAATCTTCCAATACTTAGTTATTTTTATTGCCTTTTATTTTACTTTGCATCTTTATCATAAAAATACCAAAAATATTATCTTATCATATCTATCAGATCTCACTCTCGTAAGTGACCGTGTAGGGATTGACAGCCCCTTATCGCGTTGGTTGTGAGGATTTATTTGTTTGTGTAGGTACGAGGGACTCGTGCGTGGCCTCCTACTGGATTGATACCTTGGTTCTCAAAAACTGAGGGAAATACTTACGCTACTCTGCTGCATCACCCTTTTCTCTTCAAGGGAAAACCAACGCAAGTGCTCAAGAGGTAGCAAGAAGGACTGCTAGCGCTGTTGCTGGGGAGGTCTATGCAAAAGTCAACATACCAAATACCCATCACAACCCTTATCTCCCGCATTACATTATTTGCCATTTGCCTCTCGTTTTCCTCTCTCCCACTTCACCCTTGCCGTTTTATTCGCCCTCTCTCTCTATCCTCCCTCTCTTTCTCTTTTTGCCTCCTTTTGGCAGTTCCTCGTTTCCTTGTGTGTTGGATTGCTTGCTTGTCTCAAGATAACACTAAATTGTGTGACTTTACCAATACCAACAACAATGATTTTATTAGCACTCCGATTGCTCCTCTTACCGATGCTGAATCTTGTGAAATTAATGCCGCCTTGTTGAATCTTGTCATGAAAGATCCGTTTTCCGGCCTTCCTAGTGAAGATGCCGCTACCCATCTAAATAGCTTCGTTGATTTGTGTGATATGCAAAATAAGAAAGATGTGGATAATGATATTGTTAAATTGAAGCTATTTCCTTTTTCGCTTAGAGATCATGCTAAAGCTTGGTTTTCGTCTTCACCTAAAAATAGTATTGATTCGTGGAATAAGTGCAAAGATGCTTTTATCTCTAAGTATTTCCCCCCCGCTAAGATCATCTCTCTTAGAAACAATATTATGAATTTTAAGCAACCCTATCATGAACATGTTGCACAAGCTTGGGAGAGAATGAAATTAATGATACGTAATTGCCCTACACATGGTTTGAATTTGTGGTTGATTATACAAATTTTTTATGCCAGATTGAATTTTGCTTTTAGAAATCTTTTAGATTCGGCCGCAGGAGGCACTTTTACGGAAATCACTTTAGGAGAAGCTACTAAACTCCTAGATTATATTATGGTTAATTATTCTCAATGGCACACTGAAAGATCTACTAATAAGAAAGTGCATGCGATAGAATAAATTAATGTTTTGAGTGGAAAGATGGATGAACTTATGAAATTATTTGCTAATAAAAGTGTTTCTTCTGATCCTAATGATATGCCTTTGTCTACTTTGATTGAGAATAATAACGAATCTATGGATGTGAATTTTGTTGGTAGGAACAATTTTGGTAACAACGCATATAGAGGAAACTTTAACCCTAGGCCATATCCTAGTAATTCCTCTAATAATTATGGTAATTCCTACAACAATTCTTATGGAAATTATAATAATATGCCCTCTTATTTTGAATCTAATATTAAAGAATTTATTACTTCGCAAAAGAATTTCAATGCTTTGATTGAAGAAAAATTTCTTAAGATTGATGAGTTGGCTAGGAACGTTGATAGAATTTCTCTTGATGTTGATTCTTTGAAACTTAGATCTATTCCACCTAAGCATGATATCAACGAGTCTCTCAAAGCCATGAGAATTTCCATTGATGAGTGCAAAGAAAGAACCGCTAGGATGCGTGCTAAGAAAGATTGTTTTATAAAAGCGTGTTCTTCTAGTTTCCATGATATTAAAGATGAAGATCTAAAAGTTATTGATGTGTCCCCTATTAAATCTTTGTGTTGAAATATGAATCTTGATAATAATGGGATTGATTATGATCCACCTTTACCTAGAGAGCGTTCCAAAAATTCGGAGTCTTTAGGTCTTGATGCTAAAATTGTTAAAAGTGGGAATGAAAAAGTCAAAACTTTAAATATTGATTAATCCACTATTTTGGATTTCAAGGAATTTAATTATGATAATTGCTCTTTGATAGATTGTATTTCCTTGTTGCAATCTGTGCTAAATTCTCCTCATGCTTATAATCAAAATAAAGCTTTTACTAAACATATCGTTGATGCTTTGATGCAATCTTATGAAGAAAAACTTGAGTTGGAAGTTTCTATTCCTAGAAAACTTTATGATGAGTGGGAACCTACTATTAAAATTAAAGATCATGAATGCTATGCCTTGTGTGATTTGGGTGCTAGTGTTTCTACGATTCCAAAGACTTTGTGTGATTTGTTAGGTTTCCATGATTTTGATGATTGCTCTTTAAACTTGCACCTTGCGAATTCCACTATTTAGAAACCTATGGGAAGAATTAATGATGTTATTATTGTTGAAAATAGGAATTATGTGCCCGTAGATTTTATTGTTCTTGACATAGATTGCAATCCTTAATGTCCTATTATTCTTGGCAGACCTTTCCTTAGAACGATTGGTGCAATTTTTGATATGAAGGAAGGAAATATTAGATTCCAATTTCCGTTAAGGAAAGGCATGGAACACTTCCCTAGAAAGAAAATTAAATTACCTTATGAATCTATTATGAGAGCCACTTATGGATTGCCTACCAAAGATGGCAACACCTAGATCTATCCTTGCTTTTTATGCCTAGCTAGGGGCGTTAAACGATGGTGCTTGTTGGGAGGCAACCCAATTTTATTTTTATTCCTTGCTTTTTGCTCCTGTTTAGTAATAGATAATTTATCTAGCCTCTGTTTTGGTTGTGTTTTTTGTATTTAATTAGTGTTGTGCCAAGTAGAACCGTTGGGAAGACTTGGGGAAAGTCTTGTTAATCTTGCTGTAAAAAACAGAAACTTTAGCACTCACGAGAACTGCTGCAATTTTTATTTGGAAAGTGATATTTAGTTAATTCTTTTTGCGGATGATTAATAGATAAATTCCTCACGTCCAGGAATTTATTTTAGAATTTTTTGTGTTCCAGATCTTTCATTAGATACAGATTACTACAGACTGTTCTGTTTTTGACAGATTCTGTTTTTCGTGTGTTGTTTGCTTATTTTGATGAATCTATGGCTAGTAAAATAGTTTATAAACCATAGAGAAGTGGGAATGCAGTAGGTTTAACACTAATATAAATAAATAATTAGTTCATTACAGTACCTTGAAGTGGTGTTTTGTTTTCTTTCACTAACGGAGCTCACGAGATTTTCTACTTTAAGTTTTGTGTTGTGAAGTTTTCAAGTTTTGGGTAAAGATTTGATTGATTATGGAACAAGGAGTGGCAAGAGCCTAAGCTTGGGGATGCCCATATAACCCCCAAGATAATCTAAGGACACCTAAAAGCCAAAGCTTGGGGATGCCCCGGAAGGCATCCCCTCTTTCGTCTACTTCTATCGGTAACTTTACTTGGAGCTATATTTTTATTTACCACATGATATGTGTTTTGCTTGGAGCGTCTTGTATTATTTGAGTATTTATTTGTTACTTTTACACAATAATCCTTTCTGCACACACCTTTTTGAGAGAGACACACATGATTCGGAAATTATTAGAATACTCTATGTGCTTCACCTATATCTTTTGAGTTATATAGTTTTTGCTCTAGTACTTCACTTATATCTTTTAGAGCACGGTGGTAGATTTGTTTTATAGAAACCATTGTTCTCTCATGCTTCACTTAGATTATTTTGAGAGTCCTACAAAACAGCATGGTAATTTGCTTTAATTATTTGAGGCATTCAAGATTAAATAAATAAAATTTTCTTATGAGTGTGTTGAATACTATGAGAAGTTTGAAACTTGATAGTTGTTTTGAGATATGGAGATGGTGATATTAGAGTTGTGCTAGTTGAGTAATTGTGAATTTGAGAAATGCTTGTGTTGAAGTTTGTGATTCCCGTAGCATGCACGTATGGTGAACCGTTATGTTAAGAAGTCAGAGCATGATGTATTTATTGATTGTCCTCCTTATGAGTGGCGGTCGGGGACGAGCGATGGTCTTTTCCTACCAATCTATCCCCCTAGGAGCATGCGTGTAGTAATTTGCTTCAATAACTAATAGATTTTGGCAATAAGTATGTGAGTTCTTTGTGACTAATGTTGAGTCCATGGATTATACGCACTCTCACCCTTCCACCATTGCTAGCCTCTCTAATACCGCGCACTTTTCGCCGGTATCATACACCCACCATATACCTTCCTCAAAACAGCCACCATACCTAGCTATCATGGCATTTCTATAGCCATTCCGAGATATATCGACATGCAACTTTCCACCGTTCCGTTTATCATCACACGCTCCATCATTGTCATATTGCTTTGCATGATCATGTAGTTGACATTTTAGTTGTGGCAAAGCCACCGTTTATAATTCTTTCATATAAGTCACTCATGCATCATTCCTATCCCGGTACACCGCCGGAGGCATTCATATAGAGTCATACTTTGTTCTATTGTCGAGTTGTAAATAAATAGAAGTGTGATGATCATCATTCATAGAGTATTGTCCCAAATAAAAAAAAGAGAAAGGCCAAAGAAAAAAAAAGAAGGCCCAAAAAAAGGGGCAATACTACTATCCTTTTTCCACACTTTTGCTTCAAAGTAGCACCATGATCTTCATGATAGAGAGTCTCCTTTGTTATCACTTCCATATACTAGTGGTAATTTTTCATTATAGAACTTGGCTTGTATATTCCAATGATGGGCTTCCTCAAAATGCCCTAGGTCTTCGTGAGCAAGCAAGTTGGATGCACACCCACTTAGTTTCTTTTTGTTGAGCTTTCATATAATTATAGCTCTAGTGCATCTGTTCCATGGCAATCCCTACTCACTCACATTGATATCTATTGATGGGCATCTCCATAGCCCGTTGATATGCCTAGTTGATGTGAGACTATCTTCTCCTTTTTTTGTCTCCTCCACAACCACCATTCTATTCCACCTATAGTGTTATGTCCATGGCTCGCGCTCATGTATTGCGTGAAAATTGAAAAAGTTTGAGAACATTAAAAGTATGAAACAATTGCTTGGCTTGTCATAGGGGTTGTGCATGATTTGAATACTTTGTGTGGTGAAGATAGAGCATAGCCAGACTATATGATTTCGTAGGGATAACTTTCTTTGGACATGTTATTTTGAAGAGACATAATTGCTTAGTTAGTATGCTTGAAGTATTATTATTTCTATGTCAATATTAAACTTTTGTCTTGAATCTTTCGAATCTGAATATTCAGACCACAATTAAGAGAATTACATTGAAATTATGCCAAGTAGCATTCCACATCAAAAATTATGTTTTTATCATTTACCTACTCGAGGACGAGCAGGAATTAAGCTTGGGGATGCTTGATACGTCTCCAACGTATCTATAATTTTTTATTGTTCCATGCTATATTATATTCTGTTTTGGACATTATTGAGCTTTATTAGACACATTTATATTATTTTTGGGACTAACCTATTAACCAGAGGCCCAGCCAAGAATTGTTGTTTTTGCCTATTTTAGGGTTTCGTAGAAAAAGAATATCAAACGGAGTCCAAACGGAATGAAACCTTCGGGAACGTGATTTTCGGAATGAACATGATCCAGAGGACTTGGACCCTACGTCAAGACATCAACCAGGAGGCCACGAGGTAGGGGGCGCGCCTACCCCCTAGGCGCGCCCTCCACCCTCGTGGCCCCCCTGTTGCTCCACCGACGTACTCCTTCCTCCTATATATACCTACGTACCCCCAAACTACCAGATACGGAGCCAAAACCCTAATTCCACCGCCGTAACTTTCTGTATCCACGAGATCCCATCTTGGGGCCTGTTCCGGAGCTCCGCCGGAGGGGGCATCAATCACGGAGGGCTTCTACATCAACACCATAGCCCTTCCGATGAAGTGTGAGTAGTTTACCTCAGACCTACGGGTCCATAGTTATTAGCTAGATGGCTCCTTCTCTCTTTTTGGATCTCAATACAAAGTTCTCCCCCTCTCTTGTGGAGTTCTATTCGATGTAATCTTCTTTTGCGGTGTGTTTGTTGAGACCGATGAATTGTGGGTTTATGATCAAGTTTATCTATGAACAATATTTGAATCTTCTCCGAATTCTTTTATGTATGATTGGTTATCTTTGCAAGTCTCTTTGAATTATCAGTTTGGTTTGGCCTACTGGATTGATCTTTCTTGCAATGGGAGAAGTGCTTAGCTTTGGGTTCAATCTTGCGGTGTCCTTTCCCAGTGATAGTAGGGGCAGCAAGGCACGTATTGTATTGTTGCCATCAAGGATAACAAGATGGGGTTTATTTCATATTGCATGAGTTTATCTCTCTACATCATGTCATCTTGATTAAAGCGTTACTCTGTTCTCTTGAACTTAATACTCTAGATGCATGATGGATAGCGGTCAATGTGTGGAGTAATAGTAGTAGATGCAGGCAGGAGTCGGTCTGCTTGTTTCAGACGTGATGCCTATATACATGATCATACCTAGATATTCTCATAACTATGCTCAGTTTTGTCAATTGCTCAACAGTAATTTGTTTACCCACCATGAATACTTATGCTCTGGAGAGAAGCCACTAGTGAAACCTATGGCCCCTGGGTCTATCTTCCATCATATTAATCTTCCAATACTTAGTTATTTTTGTTGCCTTTTATTTTACTTTGCATCTTTATCATAAAAATACCAAAAATATTATCTTATCATATCTATGAGATCTCACTCTTGTAAGTGACCGTGTAGGGATTGACAACCCCTTATCGCGTTGGTTGCGAGGATTTTTTTGTTTGTGTAGGTACGAGGGACTCGTGCGTGGCCTCCTACTGGATTGATACCTTGGTTCTCAAAAACTGAGGGAAATACTTACGCTACTCTGCTGCATCACCCTTTCCACTTCAAGGGAAAACCAATGCAAGTTCTCAAGAGGTAGCACTAGTTATGTTATATTACATTATGATTGTAAGAAACATCTTCCAGAGAGAATAGTTCCGTTAAGGGTTCCTTTCCCTGGGTGTGCATGCGTGTAATGTGCATGTCCGAACTATGATTGAAAAATCACAGTATATGTAACTTCTAGGGGTTCACAATGGAGTGAATGCGGAAACATCTTTAATTAACCGACCGAATATTCCCTTAAGAATGCTAGCTTTCGGCTTCACCTAGTCTGAGGTACACATCCAGATGACCCGGCAGTAACAATCGCAGAGGTGCTCCCTTTATGCCCTAGCCAAATTAACGGGAACGTAGGGCATAAGCACAGGAGCTAGACAACCCAACTTGGCCAAAACTCAAGTCATATCGATGCATATAATGGCGAAGAAAAGGTACATATGGGAGAAAATACATATGTGATGAGCTTGATGCTCGGAAAATAATAATAGCAAGCTTCTGTCCAAGAATCCCCCAGGTATAATGGACGTACATATTTGAAGATGTATGCGTCAGGGGTGCACGGTCTAGCCACACGAAAGCTTTAAGGCTAAAGAGAAAAAAAATGAAAAGAGAGAAAAAATGATGGAAACGACAGGGGGAAGGAGACGAACACAGAGTTCGGCGCTAGGCATAGAATCGCCAGAGTCTGGCCGCGTTCTAGGGGTTCGGCTCTAAGAGATTGTTTGACGCATCATGCAGGCAGTACGCTCCTCCGGTGAGAACTTCATCAATGATGAAGGGACCCTCCCACTTGGGCTTAAGTTTGTCCTTTTTCTTCTCCGGCGGGCGTAGAACGAGTTCGCCAACATTATAAGTCTTGGCCCGTACTTCTCTGCTTTGATACCTCCGAGCCTGCTTTTGATAAAATGCGAAACAGGCTTTTGCGACATCGCGCTCTTCCTCCAGGGCATCTAAGCTGTCCTGCCGATCAAGCTCGGCCTCTCTCTCTTCATACATGCGCACTCGAGGTGATTCATGAATAATGTCGCAGGGTAACACTACCTCTGCGCCATACACCATGAAGAAAGGTGTATATCCAGTAGTACGATTGGGCGTGGTCCGCAGCCCCCAGAGTACGGAGTCGAGCTCCTCAACCTAGTGCTTGTCTGATTCTTTCAAAGGCTGCACTAGTCTAGGCTTGATGCCACACATAATAAGACCATTGGCTCGTTCGACTTGACCGCTTGTTTGCGGATGATAGACAGAGGCGTAATTGAGTTTGATGCCCAGATTAGCGCACTAGGTTTTCACATCATCGGCTGTGAAATTGGAGCCATTATCGGTGATGATGCTATGTGGAACACCATAACGGTGTACAACACCGGATATGAATTCTATCATCGGCCCGGACTCAGCCGTTTTAACTGGTTTGGCCTCTATCCACTTGGTAATTTATCCACCATGACCAGCAGATACTTTTTCTTATGGCTTCCTCCTTTAAGGGGTCTGACCATATCGAGCCCCCAGACCGCGAAAGGCCAAGTGATGGGGATTGTTTGTAAGGCGGTGGGCGGCATATGGCTTTGGTTGGCGAAGAGTTGGCATCCGACACAACGTTGGACAAGGTCCTATGCATCTGCTCGGGCCGTCGGTCAATAAAAACATGTACGGAAGGCCTTGCTAACAAGGGCCCGAGCTGCGGCGTGGTGCCCGCTGAGACAGGCATGAATTTCATCCAGGAGCTGCCGCCCCTCTTCCTCCGAGATACATCTTTGAAGGACTCCGGTAGAGATTTTCTTGTAGAGCTCTCCGTCGTGAACCTTATAGGCCTTCGAACGCCGGACAATGCGGCGGGCCTCATTCTGATCCTCAGGGAGTTCCTTCCTATTAAGGTAGGCCAAGAAGGGTTCGGTCCATGGGGCAATGACCGCCATAATGAGATGGGCCGGCGGTGTTATTTTGGTGGCTGAGCCCCCGACGATATCGGTGTGTTCGAAATCTGGGGTTGTGTTCGGATCCAGACTGGTGTTACCGCTCTCCCCTTGCCACACCATGGATGGCTTAAAAAGCCTTTCCAGAAAGATGTTAGGTGGGACGGGGTCGCGCTTGGCGCCGATGCGAGCAAGGATGTCCGCCGCTTGATTACTTTCTTGGGCCACGTGATGAAACTCGAGCCCCTCGAACCGGGCCGACATGTTTAGGACGGCGTTATGATAAGCAACCATCTTCAAATCTTTGGCATGGAAGTCTCCATTTATTTGAGATATTGCGAGGTTTGAGTCCCCGCGCACTTCCAGGCGTTGTATGCCCATGGAGACAGCCATCCGAAGACCATGCAGTAATGCCTCATATTCGGCTGCGTTGTTGGAGTCTGTGTATAATATTTGGAGTACGTAATGGATGAAGTCTCCAGTGGGGGACGTTAAAATGACGCCCACTCCTAGCCCTGCCAGCATTTTGGAACCATCAAAATACATAACCCAGTTGGAATATGTGCCGTACTCTTTAGGGAGTTCGACCTCTGTCCATTCGGCGATGAAGTCAGCTAGTACTTGGGATTTAATAGCTTTGACGCGGTTTGTATGTTATGTCAAATGGAAGGAGCTCAATGTCCCATTTGGCAATCCGGGCCGTGGCATCGCGATTGTTTATTATGTCATTGAGTGGTACTTCATAGGCCACCATGATCGAACACTCCTGGAAGTAGTGTTGTAGCTTTCGGGATGCCATGAAGACCGCGTATGCTATCTTTTGATAATGAGGGTACTGAGATTTGCATGGTGTGAGGACAGTGGATACGTATTATACCGGCTTCTGAAGCGGAAATTTGTGTCCGTCCTGCTCTCGCTCAACGATGAGCACGACGCTCACCACCTGGTGTGTTGCCGATATGTATAATAATATGGGTTCGCCGACATTGGGCGCGGCCAGGATTGGGCTGCTTGCTAGAAGGGTTTTTATTTCTTCCAGTTCGGCCGTTGCCGCATCCGTCCACTCGAAGTGATCGGTGCGCCGCAGAAGGCGATAGAGTAGTAATGCCTTTTCTCCCAATCTGGAGATAAAGCGGCTTAAAGCTGCCACGCAACCGGTGAGTTTTTGGACCTTTTTAAGGTCCGTTGGCGTAGCCAATTGTGAGAAAGCTCGGATTTTGGCTGGATTTGCTTCAATTCCTCTATTGGAAACGATGAAGCCCAACAGTTTTCCTGTGGGGATGCCGAAACCACACTTTTTAGGATTGAGCTAGATGTCATACGCACGGAGGTTGTCGAATGTGAGGTGTAAATCATCTATGAGTGTTTCGACGTGCTTAGTTTTGATGACGATGTCGTCCACATATGCTTCAACTGTCTTTCCGATCTGTTTCTCCAGGCAAGTTTGAATCATGCGTTGGTAGGTGGCGCCGACGTTTTTGGGCCCGAAGGGCATGGTGTTGAAGCATAATGGCCCATATGGGGTAATGAATGCTGTTGCGGCTTGATCAGACTCCTTCATTTTAATTTGATGGTATCCGGAATATGCCTCGAGGAAGCACAACGAGTCGTGTCCTGCGGTAGCATCAATGATCTGGTCGATGCGGGGGAGGGGGAAGGGGTCCTTGGGGCACGCCTTATTGAGGTCTTTGAAATCGAGGCATAGGATCCAGGATTTGTCCTTCTTTGGTACCATCACTAAATTTGCCAGCCAGTCCGGGTGTTTTATTTCTCTAATGAATCCGGCCTCGATTAGCTTGTCTAGCTCCTCCCCCATAGCTTGACGTTTGGGTTCGGAAAAGCGCCGCAGTGTTTGCTTGACCGGTTTATATCCCCTCAATATATTGAGGCTGTGTTCAGCCAACTTGCGTGGGATTCCTGGCATATCAGAAGGGTGCCAGGCAAATATATCCCAGTTCTCACGCAGGAACTCTTGCAGCGCGGCGTCAACCGTTGGGTCTAGTTGTGCTCCAATAGATGTTGTGTTCTTGGGGTCCATTGGATGGACTTGGAATTTGATTATTTCTTCTGCCGGTTTGAAGGAGGTGGATTTGGGTCGTTTGTCGAGGATCACATCGTCCTTGTCCACCATGGAGCATAGTGCGGTTAATTCTTTGGTCGCGAGGGCTTCAGATAATGCCTCAAGGGCCAGAGATGCAGTTTTATTTTCGGTGCGGAGTGCTGTGTCCGGATCACTGGCGAGAGTGATTATGCCATTGGGCCCAGGCATCTTAAGCTTCATGTATCCGTAATGAGGTACAACTTGGAAGCGTGTAAATGCATCTCGCCCCAAGAGGGCGTGATATCCGCTGTTGAAAGGGGCCACTTGGAAGGTTATCTCTTCGGACCGATAATTCTCCGGCGTGCCGAATACCACGTCAAGTGTGATTTTCCCGCACACCGCGCCTCCCGACTGGGAATGATTCCTCAGAAGGTCATGCTGCTTTGCTCGACGCGGCTCCTGTCTATTTCCATTTTGTGGAGTGTATCCTCATAAATGAGGTTTAGTCCGCTGCTGCCGTCCATGAGAACCTTGGTGAGCCGAAAGCCGTCCATGATTGGGTTGAGGACCAAGGCAGCTGGTGCTCGGAATATCCTGTATTTTGGCTCGTCGCCGGCTTTAAAAGTTATAGCCGTGTCGTTCCAAGGGTTTATTGTTGCGATTTGGCAGACTTTGGTGAGTTCACGGAGTGCCCTTTTGCGCCTATTCTTTGAAGGGAATGTCTCGAAGACCGTCAATACTTTGAGGTCGTCGTCTTCTGGGGGTGTTGTTCTGGGGTATTCCTGGTGAGGATATCATCACCGCTCTTGGCCACTTGCCAGAGTATCCAACATGCTCTAAGGCTGTGGGTTGGTATGCTATCCGGTGTTGTGTGTATTTTGCATGGCCCATCGAGCCATCCTTCCAGAATGGTTCCGCGCCCCGTAACGGGCTTATATTTCTTTACTATTGGTACGGGCGTGCCATGAGGGTGCGCCCTTTTCGCCTGAATGAGGGGTTGAGTGGGAACCGATGGTTCCCAACAGGCTGCCTGAGTTTTCCAGGCGCTTTCCATTGCGATGTACTTCTGTATGATAGTTGCCAAGTCAGCGAAGTGCAATATGCGACATCGGTTGATGGCGTTGAGGATTCCTTCATCCATGCAATTGTTGCGGAACGCTGAGATCGCGTCTTCGTCGCGGCAATCTTTAATCTTGTTTTTGACAAGGAGGAATCTGGCCCAGAAGTGGTGGACCGTTTCCTAAGACTGCTGTTGCATGCTCAAGAGAGCGCTTATGTCAGGGTGGGTGGATTAAAATATGAACCCTGACCCAATTTTGGATCCGGAGTCTAAAGATCTTCCGAACTTAGCAGTTCGGGCTCCGAGATATCAACTGATTTTTTGAGCTTATCGTCCGATTCTATGTTCGGAGCACAAGGCGTGTCTTTCTGCAGGTAGGTGCCTGGATCTTCAAAATTGGAGATCCGAACATAGTTCGTCCTCAATATAGAGGAAGAGTTGTCTTGCTCCTCGACTACCGCTATCTGGTGGGTGATCGGCGGAGTTTTAATTTCTCTCTGGTCGGGTTTAAGCCCAATCCGATCATAGTCTGTAGCGACCCCCAAGGCGGCAATGCGATCTAGGATTTCGTTTAAAGATGATAACTCCATCGGATCCATCCGTTTAGTGTATTCGAAATCAACATGGAGACGATTTTTGATGACTCGAGAGGTCATCGTCGGCTTAAGGGCCGAACGGGCGGTCATGATGAAGCCGCCCAGCCAGAGGGTTTGGCCAAAGGCCAGGGCTCCTCCGGAGGTGATATTTTCCTCGACGACAAGGCGAGCCATCAATCCTTTTGACGGCGGCACAGTGGAACTCTCAATGAAAGCACCAATGTCGGTGTCAAAATCGGCGGATCTCGAGTAGGGGGTCCCGAACTGTGCGTGTAAGGTCGATGGTAACAGGAGACAGGGGACACAATGTTTACCCAGGTTCGGACCCTCTCTATGGAGGTAATACCCTACTTCCTGCTTGATTGATCTTGATGAATATGAGTGTTACAAGAGTTGATCTACCACGAGATCGTAATGGCTAAAACCCTAGAAGTCTAGCATGTATGACTATGATTATGATTATTGTCTATGGACTTAGCCCTCCGGTTTATATAGGCACCTGAGGGTTCTAGGGTTACACAAAGTCGGTTACAGAAAAAGGAAATCTTCATATTTGGTCGCCAAGATTGCCTTCCATGCCAAGCAGAGCTCCATCCGAACACGGGTAGAGTCTTTGGTCTTCGTATCTTCATAGCCCAACAGTCTGTCCCATGGCTAACAGGCCGGACGCCCGAGGACCCCTTAGTCCAGGACTCCCTCAATTGGGAGAGGACTAGGTGTCCTCAACTCAACGGGAATAATGTGAAGACACATTCTTCTGAGTTCAATCTCAGCCACCCTAACCAGACGAACAGTTGTCATAGCAACTGGAACTGGTCTACCAAATCCTTGTCTTCACCAAGCTAATGGTTCTATCCTCTACCTCCTTTACATTCCAATTTGTCTTCGTGAAGTGATTGCTTGCTTACCTGATCTGTTCGACTTCACAGTGTGAAGACTATTATCTGTTTGGTTTCATACTATCTTCCATTTTGATCCATACTACCTAGTTGCTATTAGTCTTCGTGCTTTCACTATAATGCTTACTTGACTATGGCTTATGTAGAGTAGTTCATCTTCCGTTGCATATCATATAGGTTCATATTAATTGTTTGTCTTCAAAGACCTCCTATTTTGAAGACTTCCATAAAAATAGCCTATTCACCCCCTCTAGTCGATAACTAGCACTTTCAAATACCGATATTTTTATATGGTTTCCAATGGGCATCAAAGGAAGAAATCTATTTTTAACCGCATACTACAAATCTCTGTTAGGACCTCCAGGTGAAAGGAACTTTACCCTAGATGTGTTTCAAATGGATGGCATCCCATAAGTCACGGCATAAGAGAATGATATCATTACGACGCCTTTCCTTGAAGAGTAGGTGAGAGCTATGGTGTTCCAAATGGAACATAAGAAATATCCTCGCCTTGATGGCTTCCCTGCCAAGTTTTATTAGTACTTCTGGGATATCATCAAGATTAACCTAATGGAGCTATTAAATTTTCTTCACACCGGCCAGTTTGACCTATGCAAGCTTAATTTGGCAAGATTTTTTTGTTGCCGAAGATTAAGGAGGCCGAGTGGATCCAACATAGAGACCCTTAATGCCAACATCGAAATCTTCACCAATGTTGCTACTAATAGGCTCAATGCTATTGTTGACCATTTTGTTCTTCATCCCAAATGACTTTCATGTAAGGAAGGAACATACTCGATGGAGCAGTTGTTCAATGAGACCATTCATGCGATACACCAAAAAACATGGTTCAAGTAGTATTCAAGATTGACCTTGAAAAGGTTTATGATGAATTCTAATAGTCGTTTCTCCAGTAGACCCTAAGAACATAAGCGTAATAATGTGGCTGTATTGGAGTTTTGGTATATATTTTTGTTGTTGTCCGTTGGTTTCTTCCCTCTGCTTCCGGTACTTGTGTATGATTTAACAATATGTTTTTCTGTAACGTCATAGTGTGAGGGGTAGACGACCTATGTTTTCTCATGCTAAAATAGTTACTGACTAAAGGATCATGTAAATTAGAGGGTAGCGATTGGACTGAGTTAAATCTTGAAAACCATGCCAGTCAAGTATTTCCCTTTGGAATCTTGGTGCTTGACTTGGCACATGTTCACACACTATCAAATTAAAAGATTTGGCATTACAAACATGCTCCACTCAGACTTAATTGTTCAAAATGCATGATTATGATCTCTAAGCTCCCTGGTTGGTCGCTCTTGTCTGTACTAAGCATGAATTCTTATGGTGCATCCACTTCCCTAAACAAAGTTAAGCCAAAAAAGAGTTCACCATACCTTCTATTCATGGTTGAAAAATTCATTTGAAGTAAATTTCCATCATCACACCAACCCTTTAAGTTTTAAGGTTTGGGAAGGATGGCTTTCACTCTCTTTGTAATTGTTGCCATGATAAAAAGAATAGCTTATCAATAACCGACCAACAAACTTATGAAAAGGACCATTGTGTTCCAAATGCAGTCAATGAACTTATGAACAACATGACTCATGAATGGTCTACAAAGGGTCTCTAATTTCCTACATAGGCATGGATAAGCACTAATAGAACACTAACAACACATGCTTGGCCACATTAGCAAATACATCAACACGTATCCACAACTAAGTCCTCGAGCATGCCTTATGGATGATCTCCTCACACATGGAGGCATGCAGTAACCAGACACCCCACGGCGGTGTTGTTCAACCTACACCCTAATGTACGCTTTGGCGATGATCTCATTGGTCGCTTTCTCGAAACAAGCTGGACCCCGACACCAAGGACTGGGCCAATGCAAGCACAGCCGCATGCTCCTCCTCTCATCCCTCCTCCACGGGCCTGGCCTTTTCCCGCCAACGACATAGATTAAGCTGGATGAGCGAAAAACATCATCGGCAGCTATGTGTGAAGGCCCTCCAAAGAAAGACCTGCAAAGTGATGGGAGAGGGCGGTTAATGTGAGATGCATCTGAATTGTGCGTAAAACAACAAACTTATAGGAAAATGCAACCGCCTCAGGGAAAAGACTGAGATACCCAAGACATATTGAGCCCATGGAAGATCGACATTCCACCCCCAACCGAACAGATGGGTAGAAGGAAGGCCCGGGTGTCACAGCCCTAGCTCAGTCCCTGTTGTCCTTGCTTGATCATCATGTCATCATCATTTTAATTCATGAATTTTGAATTGAGGTTCAAACCCTTAGAATTTAGTTCAGAAATAATCAACATTAAAATCTCATCAAAGAGGTCCAAGAAAATATTCCTGTTTTTCTCTGAAAATATTGGCCAGAGGTAAAATTCAAACCAATATTTTTAGGAGCTCAGAAATATTTATTTTGGGCATCTGAGTTAATCCAATAATTATTTGCATTGGATTTATATTTGTTATATACTTAATGGACTGTGATATTTGGCACACGTGTGCCATATAAGCAAAACTGCCACACCTCTATTTCTTTCATTTTAAAGTACCATACGATCCCTCGTCCTTTGACCTTGCCTCCTTCCAAATGACCCCGCAGACTCGTCCAAGAAACCTGCTTCTCCCGCACATCCCGGGCGCTCACCCCCGAGAAAACTGTCACTTCTTCACGTCTACCGCATGATTTCTCCTCAGGACAAAGTTACCATGATATTCGTATGCAAGTTATCAGGCCTGTGTTGCATAACTTACCGTGCTACTTACATAGAACATATCAGGTACTATGCTTCAACAACTACACCCCTGCAAAGTTACCACTGTGTTTTGTACACAAGTTATAAGGTCTTCGATGTATAAAATACCATGGTACTTACACATAAGTTATTAGGGTATATGTACATCAACCTCCCCCCGGTCAAAGTTACCATGGGGGATTGTACATGACTTACCGGGTCTAAGGTTCGTATATTATCATGGTACTTGCACCTAAAAACCTGGGTGTGTTTCGGTAGTTTTTTCCATAGGTCAAAAATTACCATGATGTTTTTGCGTAACTTATCATGCCTATAGCACGTGTGCCCCTCATGACACTAAACATTATGTGACTTTCCCGTGGCACGCCATGTGTTGTGGTCATCCAAGAGGCCCACGCGCGAGGCGAGTGTATGTTTTTAATAACTTATTTTCCTTTGGTAAAAAAGTTACCATCATGTTTATATTGCAAGTTATCGGTTATGCGGTGCTTATATTATCATGTTATTTACACAAAAATTATTGGGGATGTCTTGCACAACTTTTTTCTGGGGGGAAAAAGTTATCATGATGATTCTAGGTAACCTATCAAGCCCGTAGTGCTTAAAATATCATGCTATTTACACAAAATTTATCAGGGATATGTTTCAGCAACAAATCCCCCCCCTCACGGGTCAAAAACTTATCATGGTGTTTAGTTATCGCAGTGCATATGTTTTCATACTATTTACACATAAAAATGCCAGGGGAGGGAGCTATACTACCGTGCTATTTACACAGAAGATACCGGAGTATCTTTTCAAAAAAAAATTCCCTATGGTCAAAGTTACCATGGTGCTTCTAGCTCAGTTATCAGGTGTGTGCTGCATATATTACCATGTATTTACACATAAATTATCTGATATCTTTTCACATTTGTCTTCCCCAATGGTTAAAGTTACCACGATGTTTGTATCTAAATTATCAGGTCTATGGCGTGAATGTTATCGTGCTATTTACAGAAATTACTGGGGGTGGGTTCAACAAATTTATTGCCAATGATCAAAGTTACCATGATGCTTGAAACAAAAAGTTTTTCAGTGCTAACATATTAAAGGCAAAAACATGTCAAAAACAGTATTTCCCTTAGAATGTTCAACAATGAGTGTCATAGGTGAGGTGGTTAGCTCCCTTTGTTAATTACTTGTAGACCAGAGATCAAATCCTATGTTGGGGAACGTAGCAGAAATTCAAAATTTTCTACGCATCACCAAGATCAATCTATGGAGTAATCTAGCAACGAAGGGGAGGAGAGTGCATCTACATACCCTTGTAGATCGCTAAGCGGAAGCGCTCAAGTGAACGGGGTTGATGGAGTCGTACTCGCCGTGATTCAAATCACCGATGATCCTAGTGCTGAACGGACGGCACCTCCGCGTTCAGCACACGTACAGCCCGATGACGTCTCCTATGCCTTGATCCAGCAAGGGGAGAAGGAGAGGTTGGGGAAGACTCCATCCAGCAGCAGCACGACGGCGTGGTGATGGTGGAGGAGCGCGGGACTCCAGCAGGGCTTCGCTAAGCACTACGAGAGACGAGGAGGGAGAGGGGTAGCGTTGCGCCAACAGGGGAAGAATTCGTGTCTCTGGCAGCCCAAAACCTCAAGTATATATAGAGGGAGGGGAGGGGCTGCGGCCCCACCTAGGTTTCCACCCCTAGGGGTGGCGGCCAGCCCTAGATCCCATCTAGGGGGGCGGCCAAGGGGGGAGAGAGGGGGGCGCACCACTAGGTGGGCCTTAGGCCCATCTGAGCCTAGGGTTTGCCCCCTTCCACTCTCCCTTGCGCCTTGGGCCTTGGTGGGGGGCGCACCATCCCACCTGGGGCTGGTCCCCCCCCCCCACACTTGGCCCATGTAGCCCTCCGGGGCTGGTGGCCCCACTTGGTGGACCACCGGGACCCTCCCGGTGGTCCCGGTACATTATCGATAAACCCGAAACTTTTCCAGCGACCAAAACAGGACTTCCCATATATAAATCTTTACCTCCGGACCATTCCGGAACTCCTCGTGACGTCCGGGATCTCATCTGGGACTCCGAAAAACATTCGGTAACCGCGTACATACTTTCCCTATAACCCTAGCGTCATTGAACCTTAAGTGTGTAGACCCTACAGGTTCGGGAAACATGCAGACATGACCGAGACACCTCTCCGGTCAATAACCAACAGCAGGATCTAGATACCCATGTTGGATCCCACATGCTCCACGATGATCTCATCGGATGAACCATGATGTCAAGGACTTAATCAATCCCGTATACAATTCCCTTTGTCTAGCGGTACGATACTCGCCCGAGATTCGATCGTCGGTATCCCGATACCTTGTTCAATCTCGTTACCGGCAAGTCTCTTTACTCGTTCCGTAACACATCATCCCATGATCAACTCCTTGATCACATTGTGCACATTATGATGATGTCCTACCGAGTGGGCCCAGAGATACCTCTCCGTTTACACGGAGTGACAAATCCCAGCCTCAATTCGTGCTAACCCAACAGACACTTTTGGAGATACCTGTAGTGTACCTTTATAGCCACCCAGTTACATTGTGACGTTTGGCACACCCAAAGCACTCCTACGGTATCCAGGAGTTGCACAATCTCATGGTCTAAGGAAATGATACTTGACATTAGAAAAGCTTTAGCATACGAACTACATGATCTTGTGCTAGCCTTAGGACTGGGTCTTGTCCATCACATCATTCTCCTAATGATGTGATCCCGTTATCAACGACATCCAATGTCCATGGTCAGGAAACCGTAACCATCTATTGATCAACGAGCTAGTCAACTAGAGGCTTACTAGGGACATGGTGTTGTCTATGTATCCACACATGTGTCTGAGTTTCCTATCAATACAATTCTAGCATGGATAATAAACGATTATCATGAACAAGGAAATATAATAATAACCAATTTATTATTGCCTCTAGGGCATATTTCCAACAGTCTCCCACTTGCACTAGAGTCAATAATCCAGTTCACATTGATATGTGATTAACACTCAAGGTCACATCCCCATGTGACTAACACCCAAAGAGTTCTGGGTTTGATCATGTTATGCTTGTGAGAGAGGTTTCAGTCAACGGGTCTGCAGCATTCAGATCCGTATGTACTTCGCAAATTTCTATGTCATCTTGTAGATGCAACTACTATGCTACATTTGGAGCCATTTCAAATAACTGTTCTACTTGGAGATATTCTAAATTGTTGCTCCATTATACGTATCCGGTATCTCTACTCAGAGCTATCCGGATAGGTGTTAAGCTTGCATCGACGTAACTCTTTACGTCGAACTCTTTATCACCTCCATAACCGAGAAACATATCCTTATTCCTCTAAGGATAATTTGGACCGCTATCTGGTGATCTACTCCTAGATCACCTTTGTACCCTCTTGCCAAATATGTGGCAAGGCACACATCAGGTGTGGTACTCAGCATGGCATACCGTATGGAGCCTATGACAAAAGCACAGGGGACGACCTTCGTCCTTCCTCTTTCTTCTGCCGTGGTCGAGCTTTAAGTCTTAACTTCATACCTTACAGCTCAGGCAAGAACTCCTTCTTTGACTGATCCATCTTGAACACCTTCAAGATCATGTCAAGGTATGTGCTCATTTGAAAGTACCATTAAGCGTTTTGATATATCCTTATAGATCTTGATGCTCAATGTTCAAGTAGCTTAATCCAGGCTTTCCATTGAAAAACACTTTCCAAATAACCCTATATGATTTCCAGAAATTCTATGTCATTTCTGATCAACAATATGTCAAAAACATATACTCATCAGAAATTCTATAGTGCTCCCACTCACTTCTTTGGAAATACAAGTTTCTCATAAACTTTGTGTACACCCAAAAACTTTGATCATCTCATCAAAGCATACATTCCAACTCCGAGATGCTTACTCCAGTCCTTAGAAGGCTTGCTGGAGCTTTGCATACTTGTTAGCATCTTTCAGGATTGACAAAACCTTCCAGTTGTATCACATACAACCTTTCCTCAAGAAAATCGTTGAGGAAACAATGTTTTGACATCCTATCTGCAAGATTTCATAAATAATGCAGTAATCGCTAATATAATTCCAATAGACTCTTAGCATCGCTACGAGTGAGAAAGTCTCATCGTAGTCAACTCCTTGAACTTGTCGAAAAACATCTTAACGACAAGTCGAGCTTTCTTAATGGTGATACTTACCATCATTGTCCGTCTTCCTTTTAAAATCCATATGTACCTAACAGCCTTACAACCATCAAGTAGTTCTTCCAAAGTCTACACTTTGTTTTCATATATGGATCCTCTCTCGGATTATATGGCCTCGAGCCATTTTGGAATCCAGGCCCACCATCGCTTCTCCATAGCTCGTAGGTTCATTGTTGTCTAGCAACATGACTTCCAAGACAGGATTACGTACCATTCTGAAGTAGTACGCATCCTTGTCATCCCACGAGGTTTGGTAGTGACTTGATCTGAAGTTTCATGATCACTATCATAAGCTTCCACTTCAATTGGTGTAGGTGCCGCAGGAACAACTCCCTGTGCCCTGCCACACACTAGTTGAAGAGACGGTTCAATAACCTCATCAAGTCTCCACCATCCTCCCACTCAATTCTTTTGAGAGAAACTTTTCCTCGGGAAAGGACCCGATTCTAGAAACAATCCCTTATTGCTTTCGGATCTGGGACAGGAGGTACACCCAACTGTTTTGGGCGTCCTATGAAGATGCATTTATCTGCTTTGGGTTCGAGCTTGTCAGCCTGAAACTTTTCACATAAGCGTCGCAGTCCCAAACCTTTTAACAAATGACAGCTTAGGTTTCTCTAAACCATAGTTCATACGGTGTCATCTCATCGGAATTACGTGGTGCCCTATTTAAAGTGAATGTGGTTGTCTCTAATGCCTAACCCATAAACTATCATGGTAATTCGATAAGAGACATCATGGTATGCATCATATCCAATAGGGTGCAGTTATGATGTTCGGACACACCATCATACTATGGTGTTTCAGGCTGTATTAGTTGTGAAACAATTTCCACAATGTCTTAATTCTGTGCCAAACTCGTAATTCAGATATTCATCTCTATGATCATATCATAGATATTTTATCCTCTTGTCACGACGATCTCTCACCTTCACCCTGAAATTACTTGAACCTTTCAATAATTCAGACTCGTGATTCATCAAGTAAATATACTCAACATCTACTCAAATCATCTGTGAAGTAAGAACATAACGATATCCACTACACGCCTCAGCACTCATTGGACTGCACACATCAAAATGTATTACTTCCAACAAGTTGCTTTCTAGTTCCATTTTATTGAAAACGAGGCTTTCAGTCATCTTGCCCATGTGGTATGATTTGCATGTCTCAAGTGATTCAAAATCAAGTGAGTCCAAACGGTCCATTTGCATGGAGTTTCTTCATGCATGTACACCAATAGACATGGTTCGCATGTCTCAAACTTTTCAAAAACGAGTGAGCCCAAAGATCCATCAACATGGAGCTTCTTCATGCGTTTTATACCGATATGACTTATGTGGCAGTGCCACAAGTAGGTGGTACTATCATTACTAACTTATATCTTTTGGCATGAACATGTGTATCACTACGATCGAGATTCAATAAACCATTCATTTTAGGTGCAAGACCATTGAAGGTATTATTCAAATAAACAGAGTAACCATTATTCTCCTTAAATGAATAACTGTATTGCGATAGACATAATCCAATCATGTCTATGCTCAATGCAAACACCAATCTCGATGGTAGAGGGAGCGTGCGATGCTTGATCACATCAAGCTTGGGAAAAACTTCCAACACATATCGCCAGCTCACCTTTAGCTAGTCTCCGTTTACTCCGCAGCCTTTTATTTCGAGTTTACTAACACTTAGCAACCGAACCGGTATCTAATACCATGGTGCTACTAGGAGTACTATTAAAGTACACATTAACACAATGTATATCCAATATACTTATATCGACCTTGCCAGCCTTCTCATCTACCAAGTATCTAGGGTAATTCTGCTCCAGTGGTTGTTCCCCTTATTACAGAAGCACTTAGTCTCGGGTTTGGGTTCAACCTTGGGTTTCTTCACTAGAGCAGCAGCTGATTTGCCGTTTCATGAAGTATCCCTTCTTGCCCTTGCCCTTCTTGAAACTAGTGGTTTCACCAACCATCAACAATTGATGCTCCTTCTTGATTTCTACTTTTGTGGTGTCAAACATCGCGAATATCTCAAGGATCATCATATATGTCCCTGATATATTATAGTTCATCATGAAGCTCTAGCAGCTTGGTGGTAATGAGTTCGGAGAAACATCACTATCTCATCTGGAAGATCAACTCCCACTCGATTCAAATGATTGTTGTACTCAGACAATCTGAGCACAAGCTCAACAATTGAGCTTTTCTCCCTTAGTTTGCAGGCTAAGAAAATCGTCGGAGGTCTTATACCTCTTAACGTGGGCACGAGCCTGAAATCCCAATTTCAGCCCTCGAAACATCTCATATGTTTCGCGATGTTTCAAAACGTCTTCGGTGCCTCAACTCTAAACCGTTTAACTAAACTATCACGTAGTTATCAAAATGTGTATGTCAGATGTTCGCAACATCCACAGACGACGTTCGAGGTTCAGCACACTGAGCGGTGCATTAAGGACACAAGCCTTCTATGAAGCAATGAGGACAATCCTCAGTTTACGGACCTAGTCCGCATAATTGCTACTATCAACTTTCAACTAAATTTTCTCCAGGAACATATCTAAACAGTAGAACTGAAGCGCAAGCCACAACATAATTTGCGAAGACCTTTTGACTATGTTCAGGATAATTAAGTTCATCTTATGAACTCCCAGTCAGATAGACATCCCTCTAGTCATCTAAGTGATTACATGATCCGAGTCAACTAGGCCATGTCCGATCATCACGTGAGACGGACTAGTCAACATCGGTGAACATCTTCATGTTGATCGTATCTTCTATATGACTCATGTTCGACCTTTCGGTCTTTTGTGTTCCGAGGCCATGTCTGCTCGTCAAGTCAACCTAAGTGTTTGCATGTGTAAATCTGTCTTACACCCATTGTATGTGAACGTTGGAATCTATCACACCCGATCATCACGTGGTGCTTCGAAACAACGAACTGTCGCAACGGTGCACAGTTAGGGGGAACACTTTCTTGAAATTATTATGGGGGATCATCTTATTTACTACCGTCGTTCTAAGTAAACAAGATGCAAAAACATGATAAACATCACATGCAATCAAATAATAGTGACATGATATGGCCAATATCATATAGCTGCTTTGATCTCCATCTTGGGGCTCCATGATCATCTTGTCACCGGCATGACACCATGATCTCCATCATCATGATCTCCATCATCGTGTCTCCATGAAGTTGCTCGCCAACTATTACTTCTACTACTATGGCTAACACATTTAGCAATAAAGTAAAGTAATTTACATGGCGTTTCTCAATGACACGCAGGTCATACAAAAAATAAAGACAACTCCTATGGCTCCTGCCGGTTGTCATACTCATCGACATGCAAGTCGTGATTCCTATTACAAGAACATGATCTCATACATCACATATATATCATCCATCACATCCTTTGGCCATATCACATCACAAAACACTTGCTGCAAAAACAAGTTAGACGTCCTCTAATTGTTGTTGCAAGTTTTTACGTGGCTGCTATAGGTTTCTAGCAAGAACGTTTCTTACCTACGTCAAAACCACAACGTGAATTGCCAATTTCTATTTACCCTTCATAAGGACCCTGTTCATCGAATCCGATCCGACTAAAGTGGGAGAGACAGACACCCGCCAGCTACCTTATGCAATTAGTGCATGTCAGTCGGTGGAACCGGTCTCACGTAAGCGTACGTGTAAGGTTGGTCCGGGCCGCTTCATCCCATGATGCCGCCGAATCAAGATAAGGCTAGTAACGGCAAGATAATTGACTATATCGACGCCCACAACTACTTTGTGTTCTACTCGTGCATAGTAACTACGCATAGACCTAGCTCATGATGCCACTGTTGGGGAACGTAGCACAAATTCAAAATTTTCTACGCATCACCAAGATCAATCTATGGAGTAATCTAGCAACGAAGGGAAGGAGAGTGCATCTACATACCCTTGTAGATTGCTAAGCGGAAGCGTTCAAGTGAACGGGGTTGATGGAGTCGTACTCGCCGTGATTCAAATCACCGATGATCCTAGTGCCGAACGGACGGCACCTCCGCGTTCAACACACGTACAACCCGGTGACGTCTCCTACGCCTTGATCCAGCAAGGGGAGAAGGAGAGGTTGGGGAAGACTCCATCCAGCAGCAGCACGACGGCGTGGTGATGGTGGAGGAGCGCGGGACTCCAGCAGGGCTTCGCTAAGCACTACGAGAGACGAGGAGGGAGAGGGGTAGGGCTGCGCCAACAGGGGAAGAATTCGTGTCTCTGGCAGCCCAAAACCTCAAGTATATATAGGGGGAGGGGAGGGGCTGCGCCCCCACCTAGGTTTCCACCCCTAGGGGTGGCGGCCAGCCTTAGATCCCATCTAGGGGGGCGGCCAAGGGGGGAGAGAGGGGGGCGCACCACTAGGTGGGCCTTAGGCCCATCTGAGCCTAGGGTTTGCCCCCTTCCACTCTCCCTTGCGCCTTGGGCCTTGGTGGGGGGTGCACCAGCCCACCTGGGGCTGGTCCCCTCCCACACTTAGCCCATGCAGCCCTCCGGGGCTGGTGGCCCCACTTGGTGGACCACCGGGACCCTCCCGGTGGTCCTGGTACATTACCGATAAACCCAAAACTTTTTCGGTGACAAAAACAGGACTTCCCATATATAAATCTTTACCTCCGGAACTCCTCGTGACATCCTGGATCTCATCTGGGACTCCGAACAACATTCAGTAACCGCATACATACTTTCCCTATAACCCTAGCGTCATCGAACCTTAAGTGTGTAGACCCTACGGGTTCGAGAAACATGCAGACATGACCGAGACACCTCTCCGGTCAATAACCAACAGCGGGATCTGGATACCCATGTTGGCTCCCACATGCTCCACGATGATCTCATTGGATGAACCGTGATGTCAAGGACTTAATCAATCCCGTATACAATTCCCTTTGTCTAGTGGTACGATACTTGCCCGAGATTCGATCGTCGGTATCCCGATACATTGTTCAATCTCGTTACCGGCAAGTCTCTTTACTCGTTCCATAACACATAATCCCGTGATCAACTCCTTGGTCACATTGTGCACATTATGATGATGTCCTACTGAGTGGGCCCAGACATACCTCTCCGTTTACACGGAGTGACAAATCCCAGTCTCGATTCGTGCCAACCCAACAGACACTTTCGGAGATACCTGTAGTGTACCTTTATAGCCACCCAGTTACGTTGTGACGTTTGGCACACCCAAAGCACTCCTACGGTATCCGGGAGTTGGACAATCTCATGGTATAAGGAAATGATACTTGACATTAGAAAAGCTTTAGCATACGAACTACATGATCTTGTGCTAGGCTTAGGATTGGGTCTTGTGCATCACATCATTCTCCTAATGATGTGATCCCGTTATCAACGACATCCAATGTCCATGGTCAGGAAACCGTAACCATGTATTGATCAACGAGCTAGTCAACTAGAGGCTTACTAGGGACATGGTGCTGTCTATGTATCCACACATGTATCTGAGTTTCCTATCAATACAATTCTAGCATGGATAATAGAAGATTATCATGAACAAGGAAATATAATAATAACCAATTTATTATTGCCTCTAGGGCATATTTCCAACATCCTAGTCCAAGCATTATTTTTGCTGAAAATCGAGAAGGCATGTAGGGCCATAAATGACCATTATGAAAAATAGGAAGGCAGGAGCGGGTGTGCCCGATAAAATCGGGGAGGACGTGCGGGAAAGGAAAGAAAACGGGGGAGGACGTGAGGGAAAGGAAAGAAATTGGGAGGACATGAGGGAAAGGAAAGAAATCGGGAGGTAGGAAATCGAGAGAGAATTGATGGCGTTGGATGCGTAAATTTATGAAATATGTATATGGCAACCATGTGGCAGTTTCGCAATCTGCCGCACGGTTGCCATATACATATTTCGATACTTAATATATGTCCAATAATTCTGGAAATTTGTGAGGGGCTCTAGAATAATCCATCTAGTCCACACAAAATTTATCAGAAGTATATAAAATGATTTGGTATTTTAATAAATCAAAACAAACAGAAGAAAAAAACAAAAAGAAACAAAAAGAAACGAATGAAAAGACAGGACACTCACCTATAGCCCGACGCTGTGCACAGCCGGCCCAGCTGCGTTAGCCCAGCCCACACAACCTCCCATGTCGTCTTCCTCCTCACGCCAGTAGGCAGGGCACGTGGTCGCCGCGCGCGCCAGTTCCTGCTTCCACCGCGATGCCCCGGCTCTTCTGGACGCGCCACGGAGACGCCCGGGGCCTTCTCCCCCTGTTTCCCTCGCAACTCTCTCTTCCTCCTCCTCTGCTCTCTCTCGCTCGCTCGGACCCGAGTGTGTCTGAGAGCGCCATCATGCACTGCTGCGGCCACAGCCACTGCTTCACCTCCCCGACGCATCCCAGAGCTTCGCCTCGACCTACTCTTGCTCCTCACCGCGCCAAGTGAGCCAGGAAGCTCTGCTTCGTCCTCGGCGTCGTATTGTTCACCCTCCGGCACCCGAGATCACCATCGCCGCTACATCATCGTCTGTGCCTCCCCTAGCTCGCTGACCACCCCTCCAGGCCCTCCGTGAGCTTCTCTTTGTTTCCCTCCGTCCTCTCGCTCGATTTCGTGCCGTAACCGTCGTCCCCGCAAGCACCGAGCGCCGCTGTCAGCCATGGCCGATGCTCGGCTTGATGCCGAGCTCATTTCGCCATACACAGCTAACCACCGTACTCCGGGTGCTCTACTGATGCTGCCCCGCTGCTCCATTGGGTCGCTAGCTACCCGCAGCTCTGTGCCCGCGCACCACTGCAACACTGCCGCCGCTCTGCCCGTCACTGCCGTCGCTACACCCCACGTCGGCGGCTGCAACGACCATTGCTGGATGTGCCGCACTGCGGGCGTTTCAGTGAACCCACCCGTGCAACCAGCCGTGGCCGGAAACGGTCGGCCGTTGATCGCCGTCGTGCACTGCTTAGCGCCAGTGATTAGTCGCCGGCTAAACCCCACTGTTAGCACTAATTACCCCCCGCTCTCACTGACATGTGCGCCTCAGTGCCTAAATTAATTAGTTTAACTTCTCTGTTAGATTAGTACTAATCTCAGAGGGCCCCGCCTGTCACCTTTGGCTTGGCCACGTCAGCATTGACCGGGTCCCACATGTCAGCATCTATAGCCGACTCTATGTCACTGACCAGTGGGCCCTACTAGTCAGGTATGACCAGGACCAGCCCGTTGACATGGTGACGTCATTGATACATCATGCTGACATAGTAAATATTTTTTGGTATTCAAAATAAATCAGAAATGATTTATTTATTTCAGAAAATATCTAAAACTTCAAAAATTCATAGAAATTAATCTATAACTCCAAATGAAATAAATTAAATATGAAAAATGATCAGAAAAATCCAATCTATCCATCTATACCATTTTCATGCATGCTAGAACAACTTATGACTACTATTTAGGGAAAATAAAATGAATGGAATTTGCATATCCATATATGGGGTTTGAATTTGAATCTTGTGTTCAAACCAACTCCATTTAAATTGTTGCTAGTTGCATTAGCTCAAATCACAGCATGTTGCCATGTCATGATCATGCATCATATTGTTACATTGCATTGATTGTGTTCTTTCTCTATTGCCAGTG
Source organism: Triticum aestivum (assembly GCF_018294505.1). Classification (NCBI taxonomy): domain Eukaryota; kingdom Viridiplantae; phylum Streptophyta; class Magnoliopsida; order Poales; family Poaceae; genus Triticum; species Triticum aestivum. The sequence continues at coordinate 475,873,045 of NC_057800.1, read as the reverse complement.
TTTGTCCCTCTCAGTAGACGTTGTTTCGATGATGTGTTCAATGACACCGATGAAGAGCTATACTATCTTCAGAAGTGCCAAGCAAGCAAAACCCCCTTGTTCATTTCGATACAATCCTACTCTCTGCTCTTGCTCTCTTTTATTGCATTAGGACAATAACATTTCAACCATTACCTTTTCTCGGTAGTTGAACCCATTCCTTGGCATGACCTGTCATTGTCACCAAATAGCTAAACCGTCCTAGCATGCTTAGGAGTTGCTTGAGCTTTGTTGTGACCACTCTTCCAGGCTCGCTTGCTATGCTTAGAGTTGTCTGGGGTCTGATCCATCTGGGTGATGAATTGGAATGAACATGTCCTAATGAAGAAACTTAAGTGTCTTGACATGTTTTGGTCAAGTTGGTGATGAGAGGTCGTGTTGGAAAACATGGTGGATTGTCTTGTTTTACAGCTCACAGGAATTGAGTTTCGTGCTTATCAGAGCCTACCTTGCGGTTACACGGACATTTGCGGTCAGGTGTGCGGGCAGGTGACGCATGACGCGTGTGTCTGGGTGACACACGGCATGGCACAGTGTCCGGACTGGACGTAGATACGTGTTCCAAGAGGGAACGTTGCCGATGGGACGGGAACGGGTTCCTTTGAGTCAGGGTTAACAACATCTATTCGAATAGCCGCGTCCGCGGTAAAGGACTACTTGGTTGCTTATGCAGTTCATAGACAAGTGAAAGTGGATACTCTAAAATGCGCAAGATAAGCGTGAGTGCTATGGATGGCCTTCTCATAGGGAGATGGGAACGGACCCATAGTGGTGTATTCATATGGTGAATATGTGGACTTGTGTGCGCCACCTCAAAAGAGTTACCAGAAGTCGTAGTACAGGATAGCCACTGAGTCAAAGTTGGCTTACTGTAGTTAAACTCCACCACCCCTTTGTTGATACTGATGCATATGTAGCTAGTTCTGATGTAAGTCTTGTTGGGTACATTTGTACTCATGTTTTCTATGTTTTTCCAGAGACTTCAGTCTCACTAGTAGTTCTGCATGGACTTTGATGTTTAGCCTATTACCTCAGCTACGATCTTGTACCCTTGGGAGGGTCTTGTAGATAGCCAGGCTTCTTAGCCTTTTCCATTTTGTAGTTGTCTATACTCAGATATGTTATGCTTTTGTTGCTTGTATGCTTTGTATGTTGGGCAAGTGACCCCTGTTTGTAATATCTGGCTCTTCGGAGCCTATTGAATAAATACTTTGAGTCGTAGAGTTTTGTTGTGATGCCATGTTGTATTTGCACATATCGAGCATATTGTGTGTATGTTATTGAAATGCTTGGTATGTGTGGGATCTGACAACCTAGTTGTTTATTCTTGGTAGCCTTTCTTATGGGGAAATGTCTCCTAGTGCTTCCACTGAGCCATGTTAGCTTGCTACTGCTCCGAAACACTTAGGCTGGCCGGCATGTGTCCTTCTTCATTCCTGTGTCTCTCCCTTCAGGGAAATGTCATGCATTGTTCCTTTAAGTCCTTGTATCTTGCTACGACTTGGGTCCATACGTTGATGATCGACACGTTCGTTGCTGGGTCATGTATGCCTGTCCCTGTAAGTTAGTGCGACCTTGGGTTTACGACTAGTCATGTCGACTCGGGTTCTCTGTCATATGGATCCTAGCGACACAATCATATACGTGAGCCAAAAGGTGCAAACGGTCCCGGGCCAGGTAAGGAGGCACCCGTGGGAATACCGTGCGTGAGGCCGCAAAGTGATATGAGGTGTTACATGCTAGATCGGTGTGACTAAGGATCGGGGTCCCGACTGGTTTGGTATCAGAGCCTGACTGCCTGTGGGAATACCAAGCCAAACTGGTCGAAGTCGAGTCTAGAAATGCGTTAGTCATATAAGGGAATTGATTATGGAAGGGAACATAAGGCTCTTTTTACTCCTTTACCTTATGCCCTTCTGATCTGAGTCATCCTATCTTTCCTACGGGGTTAAGGAACTAGGATTTCTCTTCTTTCTATCAGGATCACATGTTACTAATCTGTAAACTTATAAGATTGATGGATTCAAGCCTCAATTCAGTTTCTACTACCTCTATGTGATAACAGTTGGTCTCGAAACCTTGATATTATGATGTTGAGTGGTTATGCCACCACTTTTGCAGGATGTCTCAAATATTTTTGAGCACTTACAGCCGTTATGCTGTCTGAGTCACCCTAGGTTTCTAAATAGTCTGATGCATTTGAAAATCCCTTATTCCCATTCCCGCTGTCCCTTTGGGCCAGATTAACCACACTAACTAGTGTGTTGAGGTACTCCACTGCCTCAGTATATATGTTGGAGCTATTATTATGACCCTAGGTATCTTAAAGCATCACCTAGTAATCTAGCCATGTTTTGTGTTCCCAGTGTGATGATTCTGGCCACCATTCTCGAAACCATCTTGTGATGCTATTTAGTTAATAGGTATTCCATTCATGGGTTCTTGAACCCGAGATTCACCCTACTTACTTCATGTTGACCGTGTTTGCTAGTTCCTTTAGGATATTAGTAACCCTTGCATTAGTCCTCAAGGTCTGTGGTATATCGTTCTTCCAATACCATGAACCATTATGGCAGAAGTTCTTTCGAACCAAAAGATCACAACCAGAGTGCTCTTGTTGAGTTCTCCATTCTGCATTATGAATCTGCCAGTCCTTCCTCTTCTGCATGGGTTATCCGGAAGAAATATGTTGAACTTGTTCGACATACTAATCTATACGTCCACGACTCAGAAAATTATATGTTCCTTTGAGTTGTTCTCTTTAGTTGTATTTTGACATCCGTCTATTAGTTGATAGTCAAGAGTATGTGTGCGATCGTGTTCGTTGATGCCTATTATTCTTGTTATATGTCAAGCCATTCTATTCTGGAACAACTAGGAGAAACAAACTCCAGTACCTTGTCCATTTCGAGGATTGGGTCAAAGTAGTTGTATTCCATGGATCAAAATGCCAATCCAACTTTTGCTCTATTCTACCTTGGAGTATTATCGTCTTATGTCAAGAATGTCATGAGAATTGCACTACCTCTTATGAATTCTTGGTGCAGTGATACTTCTTACCATCATTATTCATTCCTCGGTCCCGTGCTATTGTAATCGGAATACCGACAAGTGAATTGTGATGTGTGAAATCAATACTCCTAGCAACTCCGTTGCTTGGTAGTTAATGGGCAATAATTCATTCTTAGCGTGTTGGTTGTTGAGTTATCATTCTAAGATTGACCGTGCTACCTAGTCCATTTTTCCTGGTGCACTCTTTGATCGATGAGTTAGGATTTTGTCACACCATTGCTCTTTTGATCACATCATCTTGCCTGAAGAGCAAGATTGTTCTCGAGCTTTGTAGCATATCGGTGGTTCGTGATTTTCCGATTATCTTCTCAGAAGTATTACCAAGTTATTCCCTGACCGCTATGTTGAGTTCGTGATCATGTTGGTTTTCCTCTAAACCACCCTTTCTCCAAAAATCTATGTTGGATACCCCGAGCTAGTTGGTTAAGCTAACCGACAACTTGGAGAGTTGGAAGATGAAAGCTTGTCCGACTCAGTTCATCCCAAAGGGATATCCTTGTGTGTGTGTGTGTGTTGAAGAAAGATGATATCTTCATTGATTGATCCTCGTGATCAGTTGTTGGACCAATTGTCTTACCCAAATCTTTGATTTTCGTATGGGCTATCGTCAAATCAAATCAGAACCAACGATGTTCGTAAGGTTGTCTTACTTGTGGTTGATCCCTCGAGCATACACCATTACAGCTTTTGGTCTGACCAATGCTATCACCTTGTTGACATAATGGTGGAGTTCCGGTGATATGGAAATTACGATGAGTTGCCCATTAGTGGTATTTTATCTCCTCCACGACTCATGTTGAACATCAAGCTAGTGTTGGAAACTTTTGTAAGCATTATCTTCGTGTTCCTTTCATGAAGCATATGTTCGGATCAAAGAAGTGACTTCCTCTAATTCATGTGCATTTGATGCAAGTTGCCATCATGAATTCGAGAAAGTCAATGTTGCTTCCTCTGGAATCATCCCAAGTCAATCATACATGTGCGAAGTATACATTGGTTTGTGAGATTAGCTACCTCCATTCCATATGTATTACCTAGCACACCAAGCCACTGATTGAGTTGTTCAAGGAGAAGAAGTTCCTTCTTAAGAGCATGCCTTATGCAAGGACTTCATTATCCTCGATGATGATTCCCAACTAGAACTCGGCAGTGTTTTGTTGTAAGACTACCATGTGGTCATGCTTGTCTGGGACAGCATGTTCACACGTGTGTAGGAAAACCAGCTCATGTTTTGGAGCTTACTACCATAGTCCATTTCCTAAGAATATCACAATGTCATCTCATCGGTTTGTGTTGCAAACTTCCTTTTCCAGACATGTTGTCTGAAATATCCTGTTACCAACCAGATCTGAATCTCAGGCAGATATGTTGGTTGGAACTTTTCCAAGATCTATGATGTAGGCCCCGACAAGGTTGATGTTTTGGCCGACACACCTAGCCGGAAGATCTATCATTGTAGTATCTTGATTGAGCTATTAGACCATCTTCTTCGTGAGGATTTCATGCGACTTATTCTAGAAGTTGCTCCTTAGGAATTATTGCGCTCTCAGTTTCTTCGATGATACTATAACCATTCAAACGGTGGAAACACTCTCGACTGTTGAGTTTTTCCCCAGTTACCAGAATCATTCCCAGCATTTGTATTTTGTTCCCAGCCTCCACCCACCATGGTTCCATTCTACCATGGCTGCCCCTCTGAGTAAATGTTGTTCAGGATCATCTTCAAAAGTTGTCGTACCATGTGCCCCATCCATTTCTGGTGATAAGCAAAAGTCATCCATTGCATTGTCTTCAACAAGGAAGTCCACATCATCCATTCTAGTATGAGTATGCCATCCCTTCGAACTCTTTCAACCAATCAATTTTGATTTGCCTTAGGCTGGTATAGAGAGTTTCAATGATCTCTGTACCAAAAGTAATTCTTTTTGCCACTTAAGGGAATAATTCTACGAGTCACCTCCCCCGAGGTGTCCCGTTATGGGATCATGGCAATTAACTCGTCGCTACTCTGACGTTGTCCACCATCTTCTTAAGCGTGGAATTGTTGCCTACTAAATTGAACCCCTGCCATCTTTTCTCCCATCCTTCCCGATGTATGTTCGGACGCCTCAGTTCAAGAGGTGTTCCATGTATCATTCCGTGAGTTGATCGTCAGTTTCTCGATCTTCGAGAAGATCGATTCTTCTAGAGTTTCCCTTCCTTCTCGTTGTCATGTTGGATGGAGTTCTCAGAGCGAGACGTGGGGACAAAGATGATGATCGAATCAACGTTCTTATGAAGGGAAACTTGGATCGTGAAGATTGTGGAATCTAGTATACCCTCAGTCTTCTTACCTCGCGTCTTGAATCTCGGGACAAGATTCTTGTTTAGTGGGGGTGAGTTGTCACAGCCCTAGCTTAGTCCCTGTTGTCTTTGCTTTATCATCATGTCATCATCATTTTAATTCATGAATTTTGAATTGAGATTAGTTGAAACCCTCAGAATTCAGTTCAGAAATAATCAACATTAAAATCTCATCAAAGAGGTCCAAGAAAATGTTCCTGTTTTTCTATGAAAATATTGGCCAGAGGTAAAATTCAAACCAATATTTGTAGGAGCTCACAAATATTTATTTTGGGCATCTGAGTTAATCCAATAATTTTTTGCATTGTATTTATATTTGTTATATACTTAATATATGTTCAATAATTCTAGAAATTTGTGAGGGGCTCTGGAATAATCCATTTAGTCCACACAAAATTTATCAGAAGTATATAAAATGATTTGGAATTTTACTAAATCAAAACAAACAGAAGAATAAAACAAAAAAAAAGAAACGAATGAAAAGAGAGGACACTCACCTGTGGCCCGACCCTGTGCACAGCCGGCCCAACTGCGCTGGCCCAGCCCACACAGCCTCCCCTGTCGTCTTCCTCCTCATGCTAGTATGCAGGGCATGTGGTCGCCACGCGCGCGCAGGTGCCGCACTACGGGCGTTCCACCAAACCCACCCGCGCGACCAGCCATGGCCAGAAACGGCCGGCTGGTGATCGCCGTCGTGCACTACTTAGCACCGGCGATTAGTCACCGGCTAAACCACACTATTAGCACTAATAAACCCCCTCTCACTGACATGTGGGCCCCAGTTCCTATATTAATTAGTTTAACTTCTCTATTATATTAGTACTAATCTTAGGGGGGCCGCCAGTCACCTTTGACTTGGCCATGTTAGCATTGACTAGGTCCCACGTGTCAGCCTCTCTAGCTGACTCTGTGTCACTGACCAGTGGGCCCTACTGGTCAGGTTTGACCAGGACCAGCCCGTTGACCTGGTGACGTCACTGATACGTCATGCTAATGAATAAATATTTTCTGGGATTTAAAATAAATCAGAAATGATTTATTTATTTCAAAAATTCATACAAATTAATATATAACTCCAAATGAAATAAATTATATATGAAAAATGATCAGAAAAATCCAATCTATCCATCTGTACCATTTTCATGCAGGTTAGAACAACTTATGACTACTGTTTAGGGAAAATCAAATGAATGTCATTTTAATATCGACATATGGGGTTTGAATTTGAATCTTTTGTTCAAACCAACTCCATTTAAATTGCTGCTAGTTGCATTAGCTCAAATCACAGCATGTTGCCATGTCATGATCATGCATCATATTGTTACATTGCATTGATTGTGTTCTTTCTATGTTGCCAGTGTTTGTCCCCTCTCAGTAGACGTTGTTCGGACGATGTGTTCGACGACACCGATGAAGAGCTATACTATCTTCAGAAGTGCCAGGCAAAAAAAAACCTTGTTCATTTCGATACAATCCTACTCTCTGCTCTTACTCTGTTTTATTGCATTAGGACAATAACATTTCAACTGTTACCTTTTCTTGGTAGTTGAACCCATTCCTTTGCATGACTTGCCATTGTCACCAAATAGCTAAACCATCCTAGCATGCTTAGGAGTTGCTTGAGCTTTGTTGTGACCACTCTTCCATGCTCGCTTGCTATGCTTAGAGTTGTGTCAGGTCTGGTCCATCTGGGTGATGAATTGGAATGAACATGTCCTAATGAAGAAACTTAAGTGTCTTGACCCGTTTTGGTCAAATTGGTGATGAGATGCAGTGTTGGAAAACATGGCGGATTGTCTTGTGATACGGCTCACATGAATTGAGTTACGTGCTTATCAGAGCCTACATTGTGGTTACGCAGACATTTGCAGTAAGGTGTGCGGGCAGGTGATGCATGACGCATGTGTCCGGGTGACACACGGCATGGCATTGTGTCCGGACTGGACGTAGATACGTGTTCCAAGAGGGAACGTTGCCGATGGGATGGGGAGTGGTTGCTTTGAGTCAGGGTTAACATCATCTATTCGAATAGCCGCGTCCATGGTAAAGGATTGCTTGGTTGCTTATGCAGTTCATAGACAAGTGAAAGTGGATACTCTAAAATGCGCAAGACAAGCGTGAGTGCTATGGATGGCCTTCTCGTAGGGAGACGGGAACAGATCCATAGTAGTGTATTGATATGGTGACTATCTGGACTCATGTGCGCCACCTCAAAAGAGTTACCAGCAGTCGTAGTACAGGATAGCCACTGAGTCAAAGCTGGCTTGCTGCAGTTAAACTCCACCACCCCTTTGTTGATACTGATGCATATGTAGCTAGTTCTGATGTAAGTCTTGCTGGGTACATTTCTACTCATGTTTGCTATGTTTTTGCAGAGACTTCAGTCTCACTAGTAGTTTCGCGTGGACTTCGATGTTTAGCCTGTTACCTCAGCTACGATCTTGTACCTTTGGGAGGGTCTTGTAGATAGTCAGGCTTCTCAGCCTTTTTCATTTGTAGTTGTCTGTACTCAGACATGTTATGCTTCTGTTGCTTGTATGCTCTGTATATTGGGTCAAGTGACCCCTGTTCGTAATATCTGGCTCCTCGGAGCCTATTGAATAAATAGTTTGAGTCGTAGAGTTTTGTTGTGATGCCATGTTGTATTTTCACATATCGAGCATATTGTGTGTATGTTATTGAAATGCTTGCTATGTGTGGGATCCGACAACCTAGTTGTTTATTCTTGGTAGCCTCTCTTATGGGGAAATGTCTCCTAGTGCTTCCACTGAGCCATGGTAGTTTCCTACTACTCTGGAACACTTAGGCTGGCCGGCATGTGTCCTTCTTCATTCCTATGTCTGTCCCTTCGGGGAAATGTCACGTGTTATTCCTTTATGTCCTTGTAGCTTGCTAAAACTTGGGTTCATACGTTGACGATCGACACATTCGTTGCTGGGTCATGTATGCCTGCCCCTGTAAGTTAGTGCCACCATGGGTTTACGACTAGTCATGTTGGCTCGGGTTCTCTGTCATATGGATGCTAGCGACACAATCATATACGTGAGCCAAAAGGCACAAATGGTCCCGTGCTAGGTAAGGTGGCACCGGTGGGAATACCGTGCGTGAGGCCCCAAAGTGATATGAGGTGTTACATGCTAGATCAGTGTGACTTAGGATCGGGGTCCCGACACCAGGCAAGAGCCTTCCACATGCACCATAACCGGCTGAGCAGCCCTCCCAACAACCGGCTAGGAAAACAACAAGGTGGGCGGAACTCCATGGTAGCACAACCATTTGAACGACTATCCGCATAGCCGGTTCGGTGCCCTAGACGAGCACGCAGGGCCAGCTCGAATAGAATACTGGCTGGCCGGACGACACAACCCCCGTAGAGCTAGGTGTACACATGGTGCCCAGCTTGCGTGGTTAAGGCACCTTGTTCGGTATCGAAAGCCACCACATGAACAAGCCGCTCCGCGTCCCAGCCGCTTGGATCCACACGTAAATCAGCTTAGATGGACACCACACGCACACTGATGCATGCGGGCAGGACACATGGACTAGCTAGCACGATCGCAGCAGCCTCATGTGGGATGAGGACTTCGACAAGCAGGTCTAGTGGTCCCTTCGCGTGCGGTACAAATGATACGTCTCCAACGTATCTATGATATTTGATTGTTTCATGCTATTATATTATCAATCTTGGATGCTTCATATGTAATTATATACTATATCACATCATTTTTTACAACTATCCTATTGACCCAGTGCCAGTTGCTATTTTCTGCTTGTTTTTGGTATTCCAGAAAATAAGTACCAAACGGAGTCCAAACAGTACGAAACCTTATGATGATTTTTTCTGGACAAAAGAGACCCTAGAAGCTTTGGGAGGAGACCAGAGGACAAACAAGGAGGCAACAAGGCAATAGGGCATGCCCTAGGGGGGGGGGGTAGGCGCGTCATATTACCTTCTGGGTCCAACCTAGCTTCGTTTGACGTAATTCCACTTCTATAAATTCTCAAATACTACGAAACCCCTAGATAGCCACCCAAAAAAAAATTCCGTCGAGCACAATGATCTATGGACATGGGTGTGGGGACCCAAATACTCATCTACCAAGTACTATCAATTTTATTTAGAGAGGTAGATGTCGACGCTTCGTTCAAATGGATTTGGAAATCACACAACACCATGAAACATAAGATATTCGCTTGGTTGATTCTAGCTGATGGGGTAAACACAAAAAACTGTTGGGGAACGAAGTATTTCAAAAAAAAAATCCTACGATCACGCAAGATCTATCTAGGAGAAGCATAGAAACGAGCGGGAGAGTGTGTACACATACCCTCGTAGACTGAAATCAGAAGCGTTTAGTAACGCGGTTGATGTAGTCGAACGTCTTCGCGATCCAACTGATCCAAGTACCGAACGTACAGCACTTCTGAGTTCTGCACACGTTCAGCTCGATGCGTCCCTCGGGCTCTTGATCCAGTTGAGGCCGAAGGAGAGTTCCGTCATGCTGACGGCATGGCGACGTTGATGATGAAGTTATCGGCATAGGGCTTCGCCTAAGCACTACGACGATATGACCGAGGTGTATAGCTGTGGAGGGGGGCACCGCACACGGCTAAGACAAATCTTGGAGTGTGTTCTAGGGGTGCCCTCCACACATATATAAAGGCGGGAGAGTGAGGGAGGCAGCCTAGGGCGCGCCCAAGTAGGAGGAATCTTACTTGGGCTCCGAGTCCAATTCGGCCCCCCTTACCATATTTGGACAAGGGGGAAAGGAAGGAGGGGGGAGGGGAAGGAAGTAGGAGTCCTACTTCATACTTTCCTTTTCCTTTATCCCCACGTGGCTGGCCCTAAAGGGGGCGCACCAGCCCCTTGTGGGTTGGTGTGTTCCCTTACTTGGCCCATTAAGCCCATATCTTTGCCGGGGTTTGCCCGGAACCCCTTCCGGTGACCCGGTATCACCCGGAACACTTCCGATGTCCGAATATAGCCTTCCAATATATGAATCTTTACCTCTCGACCATTTCAAGACTCCTCGTCATGTTCATGATCTCATCCGGGACTCCGAACAAACTTCGTTACACCAAATCACATAACTCATAATACAAATCGTCATCGAATGTTAAGCGTGCGGACCCTACGGGTTCAAGAACTATGTAGACATGACCGAGACACATCTCCAGTCAATAACCAATAGCGGAACTTGGATGCTAATATTGGATCCTACATATTCTACAAAGATCTTTATCGGTCAAACCGCATAACAACATACGTTGTTCCCTTTGTCATCGGTATGTTACTTGCCCAAGATTCGATCGTTGGTATCATCATACCTAGTTCAATCTCGTTACCGGCAAGTCTCTTTACTCATTCTGTAATGCATCATCCTGCAACTAACTCATCAGTCACATTGCTTGCAAGGCTTATAGTGATGAGCATTACCGAGAGGGCCTAGAGATACCTCTACGAAACACGAAGTGACAAATCCTAACTCGATCTATGCCAACTCAACAAACACCATCAGAGACACCTGTAGAGCATCTTTATAATCACCCAGTTACGTTGTGACATCTGATAGCACACAAGGTGTTCCTCCGGTATTCGGGAGTTGCATTATCTCATAGTCAGAGGAACATGTATAAGTCATGCTGAAAGCAATAGCAATAAAACTAAACGATGCTAAGCTAACGGATGGGTCATGTCCATCGCATCATTATCTAATGATGTGATCCCGTTCATCAAATAACAACACATGTCTATGGTTAGGAAACTTAACCATCTTTGATTAACGAGCTAGTCAAGTAGAGGCATACTAGGGACACTCTGTTTGTCTATGTATTCACACATGCACTAATTTTCCGGTTAATACAATTCTAGAATGAATAATAAAAATTTATCATGATATAAGGAAATATAAATAACAACTATACTATTGCCTCCAGGGCATATTTCCTTCAGTCTCCCGCTTGCACTAGAGTCAATAATCTAGTTCACATCGCCATGTGATTTAACACCAATAGTACACATCGTCATGTGATTTAACACTCTATAGTTCACATCACTATGTAACCAATACCCAACGGGTTTACTAGAGTCAATAATATAGTTCACATCGCCATGTGATTAACACCCAAAGAGTACTAAGGTGTGATCATGTTTTGCTTGCGAGAGAAGTTTAGTCAACGATCTGCCACATTCAGATCCATATGTATTTTGCAAATTTCTATGTCTACAATGCTCTGCACGGAGCTAGTCTAGCTAATTTCTCCCACTTTCAATATGTATCTAGATCGAGACTTAGAGTCATCCACATCGGTGTCAAAGCTTGCATCGATGTAACTCTTTATGACGAACTCTTTGTCACATTCATAACCGAGAAACATTTCACTATTCCACTAAGGATAATTTTGACCGATGTCCAGTGATCCTCTCCTGGATCACTATTGTACCCTCTTTACAAACTCATGGTGAGGTACATAATAGGTCTGGTACACAACATAGCATACTTTATAGAACTTATGATTGAGGCATAGGGAATGGCTTTTTATTCTCTTTCTATTTTCTTCCGTGGTCGGGTTTTGAATCTTTACTCAACTTCATACCTTGCAACACAGGCAAGAACTCCTTCTTTGAATGTTCCATTTTGAACTACTTCAAAAACTTGTCAAGGTATGTACTCATTGAAATTTTTTATCAAGCGTCTTGATCTATCTCTATAGATCTTGGTGCTCAATATGTAAGCAGCTTCACTGAGGTCTTTCTTTGAAAAACTCCTTTCAAATACTCCTTTATGATTTCTAGAAAATTCTACATTATTTCCGATCAAAAATATGTCATTCACATATACTTATCAGAAAGGCTGTAGTGCTCCCACCCACTTTCTTGTAAATACAGGCTTCACCGCAAGTCTGTATAAAACTATATGCTTTGATCAACTTATCAAAGCATAAATTCCAACTCCAAGATGCTTGCACTAGTCCATAGATGGATCGCTGGAGCTTGCACATTTTGGTAGCACCTAAGGATTGACAAAACCTTCTGGTTGCATCATATATGATTCTTCTTTAAGATATCCATAAAGGAATGCAGTTTTGACATCCATTTGCCAAATTTCATAAAATGTGGCAATTGCTAACATGATTCAGACAGACTTTAAGCATCGATACGAGTGAGAAAATCTCATCGTAGTCAACATCTTGAACTTGTAAAAACCCTTGTTGACAAGTCAATCTCTGTAGATAGTAACACTACTATCAGCGTTCGTCTTCCTCTTGAAGATCCATTTATTATCAATGGCTCGCCGATCATCGGGCAAGTCAATCAAAATCCATACTTTGTTCTCATACATGGATCCCATCTCAGATTTCATGGCCTGAAGCCATTTCACGGAATCTGGGCTCATCGTCGCTTTCTCATAGTTCGTAGGTTCTTCATGGTCTAGTAACATGGCTCCCAGAATAGGATTACCGTACCACTCTGGTGCGTAACGTACTCTGCTTGACCTACGAGGTTTGGTAGTTACTTGATCTGAAGTTTCATGATCATCATCATTAACTTCCTCACTAATTGGTGTAGGCATCACTGGAACTGATTTCTGTGATGAACCATTTTCCAATTCAGGAGAAGGTACAACTACATCATCAAGTTCTACTTTCCTCCCACTCACTTCTTTTGAGAGAAACTCCTTCTCTAGAAAGGATCCATTCTTAGCAACAGATAACTTGGCTTCGGATCTGTGATAGAAGGTGTACCCAACAGTCTCCTTTGGGTATCCTATGAACACACATTTCTCCGATTTGGGTTCAAGCTTATCAGGTTGAAACTTTTTCACATAAGCATCGCAACCCCAAACTTTAAGAAGCGACAACTTAGGTTTCTTGCCAAACCACAATTCATATGGTGTCATCTCAAGGGATTTAGATGGTGCCCTGTTTAACGTGAATGCAGCTGTCTATGCATAACCCCAAAACGATAGTAGTAATTTGGTAAGAGACATCATAGATCACACCATATCTAATAAAGTACGGTTATGACGTTCGGACACACCATTATGCTATGGTGTTCCAGGTGGCATGAGTTTGTGAAACTATTCCACATTGTTTTAATTGAAGGCCAAACTCATAACTCAAATATTTGCCTCTGTGATCAGATCATGGAAACTTTATTTTCTTGTTACGATGATTCTCTACTTCACTCTAAAATTCTTTGAACTTTTCAATTGTTTCAGACTTGTGTTTCATCAAGTAGATATACCCATATCTGCTCAAATCATCTGTGAAGGTGAGAAAATAATGATACCCGCCGCGAGCCTTAACACTCATCGGACCGCATACATCGGTATGTATTATTTCTGATAAGTTAGTGGCTCGCCCCATTGTTCCAGAGAACATAGTTTTAGTCATCTTGCCCATGAGGCATTGTTCGCAAGCATCAAGTGATTCCAAAAACCCATCAACATGGAGTTTCTTCATGCGCTTTACAGCAATATGACCTAAACGACAGTGCCACAAATATGTTGCACTAGAATTATCAACTTTGCATCTTTTGGCATCAATATTATGAATATGTGTATCACTACAATCGATATTCAATAAACCATTTATTTTGAGTGTATGACCATAGAAGGTTTTATTCATGTAAATAGAACAACAATTATTCTTTGACTTAAATGAATAACTGTATTGTAATAAACATGATCCAATCATATTCATGCTCAACGCAAACACCAAATAACATTTATTTTAGGTTCAACACTAATCCTGAAGGTAAAGGGAGTGTGCGATGGTGATCTTATCATCCTTGGAATCATTTCCAACACACATCGTCACCTCGCCTTTAACTAGTCTTTGTTTATTTTGCAACTCTTGTTTCAAGTTACTACTCTTAGCAACTGGACCAGTATCAAATACCGAGGGGTTGCTATAAACACTAGTAAAATACACATGAATAACATGTATATCAAATATACCTTTGTTCACTTTTCCATCCTTCTTACCACAAAGTATTTGGGGTGGTTCCACTTCCAGTGACCATTCCCTTTGAAGTAGAAGCACTTAGTTTCAGGCTTAGGTCTAGCTTTGGGTTTCGTCACGGGAGTGGCAACTTGCTTGCCATTATTTCTTGAAGTTCCCTTTATTTTTCCTTTGCCCCTTTTCTTGAAACTAGTGGCCTTTTTAACCATCAAGACTTGATGCTCTTTCTTGATTTCTACCTTCGCTGATTGTATCATTGAGAAGAGCTCGGGAGTCATTTTCGTCATCCCTTGCATATTATGGTTCATCACAAAGTTCCAGTAACTTGGTGATAGTGACTAGAGAACTCTGTCAATCACTATATTATTTGGAAGATTAAATCCCACTTGATTCAAGCGATTGTAGTACTCAGACATTCTGAGCACATGCTCACTGGTTGAGCTATTCTCCTCCATCTTGTTAGGCAAAATACTTGTCAGTGGTCTCATACCTCTCGACTCGGGCATGAGTCTGAGATACCAATTTCAGCACTTGGAACATCTTATATGCTCCGTTGCTTTCAAAATGTTTTTGAAGTCCCAGTTCTAAGTTGTAAAGCATGGTGCACTAAACTATCAAGTAGTCATCATACCGAGCTTGCCAAACGTTCATAACATCTGCATCTGCTCCTACAATAGGTCCATCACCTAGCAGTGCATCCAGGACATAATTCTTCTGTGCAGCAATGGGGATAGTCCTCAAATCACGGACCCAGTCCGCATCATTGCTACTATCATCTTTCAACTTTATTTTTCTCTAGGAACACATCAAAAATAAACGGGGAGCTATAACGCGAGCTATTGATCTACAACATAATTTGCAAATACTATCAGGACTAAGTTCATGATAAATTAAAGTTGAATTGATCATATTACTTAAGAACTCCCACTTAGATAGGCATCCCTCTCATCTGAATGATCACGTGATCCATATCAACTAAACCATGTCCGATCATCACGTGAGATGGAGTAGTTTTGAATGGTGAACATCACTATGTTGATCATATCTACTATATGATTCACGTTTGACCTTTTGGTCTCAGTGTTCTGAGGCCATATCTGCATATGCAGAGCTCATCAAGTTTAACCCGAGTATTCGGCATGTGCAAAACTGGCTTGCACCCGTTGTATGTGAACTTAGAGCTTACCACACCCGATCATTACATGGTGTCTCGGCATGACGAACTGTCGCAACGGTGCATACTTAGGGAGAAAACTTATACCTTGAAATTTTAGTAAGGGATCATCTCATAATGCTACCGTCGCACTAAGCAAAATAAGATGCATAAAATATAAACATCACATGCAATCAAAATATGTGACGTGATATGGCCATTATCATCTTGTGCCTTTGATCTCCATCTCCAAAGTACTGTCATGATCTTCATCATCACCGGCATGACACCATGATCTCCATCATCTTGATCTCTATCAACGTGTCATCACATGGTCATCTCACCAACTATTGCTTTTGCAACTATTGCAATCGCATAGCAATAAAGTAAAGCAATTATAGGCCCTTGCATCTTATGCAATAAAGAGACAACCATAAGGCTCCTGCCAGTTGCCGATAACTTTAAGAAAACATGAGGATCTTATACAACAATTTATATCTCATCACGTCTTGACCATATGATGCCCTGCAAAAACAAGTTAGACGTCCTCTACTTTGTTGTTGCAAGTTTCACATGGCTGCTACGGGCTTAGCAAGAACCGTTCTTACCTACGGCATAAAAACCACAATGTGGTATAGTGATTGATTTTTGATCTTCAAAAAGAACCCTGTTCATTGAATCCGATTCAAGTAAAGTTGGAGAAACAGACACCCGCCAGCCACCTTTGTGCAAAGCACGTCGGTAGAACCAGTCTCATGAACACGGTCATGTAATGTCGGTCCGGGCCGCCTCATCCAACAATACCGCCGAATCAAGAAACAACTAGTGAAAGCAAGCAATATGCATATACCCACGCCCACAACTCCTTTGTGTTCTACTCATGCATATAACATCTACGCATAGACCTGTCTCGGATGCCACTGTTGGGTAACGAAGTATTTCAAAAAAAATCCTACGATCATGCAAGATCTATCTAGGATAAGCATAGCAACGAACGGGGAGAGTGTGTCCACATACCCTCGTAGACCGAAAGCGGAAGCGTTTAGTAACGCGGTTGATGTAGTCGAACGTCTCCGCGATCCAACCGATCCAAGTATCGAACGTATGGCACCTCCGAGTTCTGCACACGTTTAGCTCGATGACGTCCCTTGGGCTCTTGATCCAGTTGAGGCCGAAGGAGAGTTCCGTCGGCACGACGGCGTGGAGACGGTGATGATGAAGTTACCGGCGTAGGGCTTTGCCTAAGCACTACGACGATATGACCGAGGTGTGTAACTG
Organism: Triticum aestivum; assembly: GCF_018294505.1. Lineage (NCBI taxonomy): Eukaryota > Viridiplantae > Streptophyta > Magnoliopsida > Poales > Poaceae > Triticum > Triticum aestivum. The sequence goes on along the minus strand of NC_057800.1, from coordinate 475,856,193 downwards.
TGGAGGGGGGCACCACACACAACTAAGACAAATCTTGGAGTGTGTTCTAGGGGTACCCTCCCCAGGTATATAAAGGAGGGAGAGGGAGGGAGGCAGCCTAGGACGCGCCCAAGTAGGAGGAATCCTACTTGGGCCCCTAGTCCAATTCGCCCCTTACCATATTTGGACAAGGGGGAAAGGAACGAGGGGGGGGGGGTAAGGAAGTAGGAGTCCTACTTCATACTTTCCTTTTCCTCCTCTCCTTTTCCTTTATCCCCAAGTGTCTGCACCTATAGGGGCGCACCAGCCCCTTGTGGGCAGGTGTGTTCCCTTACTTGGCCCATTAAGCCCATATCTTTGCCGGGGTTTGCCCGGATCCCCTTCCGGTGACCCGATATCACGCGGAACACTTTCGGTGTCCGAATATAGCGTTCCAATATATGAATATTTACCTCTCGACCATTTCGAGACTCCTCGTCATGTCCGTGATCTCATCCAGGACTCCGAACAAACTTCGGTACACCAAATCACATAACTCATAATACAAATCGTCATCGAAAGTTAAGCGTGCGGACCCTATGGGTTCGAGAACTATGTTGACATGACCGAGACACGTCTCCGGTTAATAGCCAATAGCGGAACCTGGATGCTCATATTGGATCCTACATATTCTACGAAGATCTTTATCGGTCAAACCGAATAACAACATACATTGTTCCCTTTGTCATCGGTATGTTACTTGCCCGAGATTCGATCGTCGGTATCATCATACCTAGTTCAATCTCATTATCGACAAGTCTGTTTACTCATTCCATAATGCATCATCCTGCAACTAACTCATTAGTCACATTGCTTGCAAGGCTTATAGTGATGAGCATTACCGAGAGGGCGCAGAGATACCTCTACGATACACAGAGTGACAAATCCTAACTCGATCTATGCCATCTCAACAAACGCCATCAGAGACACCTGTAGAGCATCTTTATAATCACCCAGTTACATTGTGACATTTGATAGCACACAAGGTGTTCCTCCGGTATTCGGGAGTTGCATAATCTCATAGTCAGAGGAACATGTATAAGTCATGATGAAAGCAATAGAAATAAAAATAAACGATCATTTATGCTAAGCCAACTGATGGGTCATGTCCATCACATCATTCTCTAATGATGTGATCCCGTTCATCAAATGACAACACATGTCTATGGTTAGGAAACTTAACCATCTTTGATTAACGAGCTAGTCAAGTAGAGGCATACTAGGGACACTCTGTTTGTCTATGTATTCATACATGTACTAAGTTTCCGGTTAATACAATTCTAGCATGAATAATAAACATTTATCATGATATAAGGATGTCGGCGTTCTGGCAACAGGGGTCCCCAGACTTGCCTGCCTGCGGCCCACGACGTGCTGAGCTAGCAGGCCCGTACAGTCCGTCTTCATCGATGAGGTATTCAAGACCCTCACGACAGGCGAAGCCTCGTGAGGCGGACGATGCAAGACCTCCTCAGGAGCGGCCTCGCTAGGCAGGATCACGAGGGGCGGAGAGATCAAGGGCAAGGCAAACCTCGTGAGGTCCTCGTGACGTGAGCCATGACGATCGAGACCAGGCGGGCGCCAGTGCACGCAGTGTCCTTGCTTCCTCTTTGGTGCCAAGGGGGCAAGCGCATGCGTGGAGTACCGAGGCATTAAGGAAAGATTTCCATATTGATGCAACGAGACCAAGACGAGCAGGACGGCACGATGGAGGTCACCATGGAGCCCAAGACGGCGTCACCACCAGAGCCTTTTGCAGGCGAAGACTACCTTTGTCAGGATAAGCTATACTAGTGTCCCCTTTCAAATTGGCCGTTGTTGGCTCCCTTCCCGCTCAATATTTGGGGAGAGGACCAGGGCCTATATATGTATAACTAGCCACCACAGTAGAAAGGGGGCACAAAAAGAGGATAGGGAGAACTCATTCAGAGGCATCTCACGCACACAAGTTCACCAAGCACAAGAACACCTCAACCTCAGGAGGTTGTTCTTCCCCTTGTACTGTTCATCATCAGCCCAAGAGGCAATCCACCACCACCACATTGGAGTAGGGTATTACACCACAACGGTGGCCCGAACCAGTATAAATCTTGTGTCTTTGTGTTGCAAGTTCGTCGAGTTCGTCCGCGAGATCTTAGAGAGCTAGGGCGTGGATCGATAGGGAGAAAACCTTCACGCGCACCCCAGTGTTCAAACCTAAAGGGTTTTGCCGGAACCCGTGATCCGACATTTGGCGCACCAGGTAGGGGTGTGCCGAAGCTTCCTTCCATCGCTCCACACCTCGTTGCCCCGTCGTCTCCATGGCAGACGCACGCCGCGCTCGTGTTGAGCGCCAAGCTGCCCTTGCCGCCCGCGTCACTCAGACGGCTCTCATCGGTGGGCCACCTCGTTGTTCCCCGCCGCCTGCCACCAACGTTGCCATTGGCTCGGCGGGGAACGAGCAGCAAACATCCTCGCTGCACCCCTCGGTGCGGTGGGACGGCCGCACCGCCACTCCATCGCTGACCCCGGCCGGTTCTTTTTCCCATACATGTCACCCTCCCATGGATGCACGGGCCGCGCTCCTCATAGCACACGAGCTCCTGCGCTACCGACCGGTCGACGACCTCTATGAGGACTGGCTCGACTGCATAGCCGAGCTTGTCTGCACCGCAGGGGGCTCCCTTGCGCCGTCCCTCTGTCCGCCTCGCCCTCCGCCAGCTACTAGCAACGTAGCTCACGGAGCACCTCCACCACCTCTGCCCCAAGATGGCGCCCTAGAGCCAAGGCGGGCGGCTCCACGACGCAACCCGCCGCGTCCCGCGCCCGCGCGTGAAGAAAGAAGCGGTCAAGAAGTCCCTCGACAGCAAAAAAACGCTCCACCGCTCCTGGCGCCATCGCGCCAGGACCGGCTGCGGCGGCAAGACCGCGCGCCACCTGTAGCGGCAGGGCGCGGACCCCATCAAGACCAAGCTCCACCCCCAAGGCAGGCCCCGGTGACCACAGCCGGCTGGCGCGCTTTCACCCCCGAGCTGCATAGCGTCGCCTGACCGGGCAAGTTCAAGCCGGATCTGCCTCCTCGCTACGACGGCACCCCCGACCCCGCGGAGTTCATGCAGCTCTATGAGCTGAGCATCGAAGCGGCCAACGGCGACGAGAAAGTTATGGCGAACTGGTTTCTCATGGCTCTCAAGGATGGCGCCCGCTCCTGGCTCCTGAACCTGCCACCGGGCTCGATCTCCTCCTGGGACGAGATGCGCAACCGCTTCGTCGCCAACTTCCAGGGCACTCGCGACCGCTCGCCAACTGCGGGTGACCTGCGCCGCGTCAGGTAGCAACCGGGAGAGACCCTCCAGAAGTACATCCAGCGCTTCAACAACGTCCGCCTCAAGGTGCCCAAGGTGACGGACGAGGCCATCATCTCTGCGTTCTCTGATGGCGTCCGCGACGTCAATATGAAGGAAGAGCTAGCTATCCACGAGGAGTTGTGCACGTCCCTGGAGTTGTTCAACCTGGCGACCAAATGCGCAAGAGCTGAGGAAGGGCGCCTCTCCCTCCTCAACCTCCCAGCCGCAGACCCGGAGGAGAAGAAAGCCAAGGCCAAGGACGTGAAGCGCAAGGGAGTAGCCGTGCTCGCACCAGAACCAGACACCAAGCGTGGCAGAGACCAACCAGAGTCATCCAAGAGCAATCGTCCGTTCTGCGCCTTCCACAACCTGAATACCCACAACACCAGCGACTGTCAAGAGCTCAGAGCCATTCGTGAAGGACGCTTCGGTCGACGCCCCGAGCGCGGCGACCGGGGCTACGGCCGAGGAGGAGGACATGGTGGCAGACGCTGGGACGACCGTGGCCCGCGCCAGGAGTGGCGCGACCGGCCTCGTGAGGACCGCTGGCAGGATCAGCCTCGCGAGGGCGCCTGGAGGGATCAGCCTTGTGAGGATCGTCCTCAAGGCAACGACGGACTCCCTCCGCTGCCGCCGCTGCCAAGAAGGAATGGCAAACACAATCAGGACGAGGGGGCTAGGGGCTTCCAGGAACCGCGTGCCATCGCCTGCATCTTGGGCGGAGCCCAGGGCCCAGCCTCGCAGCGCATCTTCAAACAGTTTGCTCGTGAAGTGAATGCAGTCTTCCCCAAGCTCGAAGCCTCACGCCCGCTCAGATGGTCCCAGTGCCCCATCACGTTCAACTCGGCAGATCAGCTCAAGTGCACAGCTACCGCTGGCGCCCTCCCAATGCTTTGCTCCCCAGTCATCAGCAACGTGCAAGTTACCAAGACCCTCATCGACGGCGGCGCAGGGCTCAACGTCCTATCCATCGACACGTTCGACAACCTACAAGTGCCATATGACCAGCTTCAGCCTACCAAGCCTTTCTCAGGAGTGACCGACGGTTCCACCACACCGATAGGATAGGTCCGCCTCCCTGTCACCTTCGGGGAACGCAAGAACTACCACACCGAGCTCATCGACTTCGATGTCGCGCACATCCGTTTCCCGTACAATGCCATCCTCGGGTATCCAGCCCTGGCCAAGTTCATGGTGGTGACCCATCACGGCTACAATGTCCTCAAGATGCCGGGAAGCGGCGGGAGCATCACGGTCCCATGTGAATAAAGAGATGCGGTGTGCTCTCTCGAGCGTGCCTTCCAAGCTGCAGCAATCAACAACCCTGACAGCAAGGGCGAGGGACCTCCTAAGGTCATTCCCAAGAAGAAGAAGCAGCAGCGCCGTGCAGGACCTTAGGAGGGTGGCATCACAGTTGGAGCCTCGTCAGGATCAACGCCCGCTCCCGGGGCGCCTCCCTCCATCGCATAGGAAGGCGTGTCCGGCGCCCTTCTCGGGCAGGGCTCGGGGGCTTTCTTCTGGATGGCCTTAGACCTTGCCCACATCATGAGGGAGGCGCTTGGGCACCACTTGGAGGCGTGGTTCACGGCACGTTTCCCTCAGGAGGGCACAGGGCAAGGATCGCCCACCGTTCAGGAGTTCATCAGCAAGACCACCCATGAATTGCAAGACGCAAGGTCCATGCGCGGCGACCGCCGCTCACGAGGCGCAACTTCCCATCCAGGCGAGGATGCCAGGCTGCGCGTCTGCATCGATGTTCCAGGGCTCAACAGGGCCGCTTCTCAGGAGCTTTTCTGGCCTTCGCGCGTGGGATGCTGCGAGGGCCCACCGCACAGCTACATTCGCATGCCCTTCGGCCTACCAAGCATTTCGTCCGCCTACCAGCGCAACTTGCGGCGCATCCTAGCGGCTCAGGAGGCCAGGCACCACGCCGTCCTGATGGAGATGGAGACGGTCCTCAAGGGACCACCTGAGCCCCCAGAGCCTCTTGAGGCTCAGGGCCCCGGTGGCTCGTGAGGAGCAACCCCTTCGTTGCGCACCTTCAGCTGCCCCAACTCTCCTTCGTCAACATAACCAGTGACATTTTCCATGTTCATTTAGCTGGCAGCACCCCTCGGGCTGCATCATTCCCAGGCCACGTGGGTCCGTCCCTATGGCATGTATCCCTTTTTATGTCTTTAGCTTACCTTGTTGGGAGCGCCCCTCGGGCTGCATCATCCCCAAGCCGCTCGGGCCTGACCCAGTGGCACATATCTCCCATGCACTTACTTAAGCCTGCTACTCTCATTTTTAATCTACCTATGATTACTACCTGATCAATCGTCGCCTCCCACGGGGCCTCCTCACGTCGGCACGACACTGGTGCACGGGTCCGTCCCTGCCGCGTCGAAAAACCTGAGCAGTCAAGCTCTGGCTCGCGGCACGCCCGCGCACGTCACCTCACCGGGCCCTTAGTGCCTTCACCCCCTCGCGGAGCAACCAGCGGCAGGCTGGTAACCATAACGGCAGATCGTGTTCTTCCTTGTGTTGGCTCGCAGGATTCTCACGAGGATAACACCAGGCGGCACCGTGAGCTCCCACCTCTTCCAAGTAATCCGCTTGCACGTTAAAAGGGGGGCTCCTGAGCATCGCGACTCAGGAGCTCTTACTGGCTCTCCAGCCCTCACCCCCTGGCCTTGACCACGGCATGCGACCTGGCATACCAGCGGCGGCTGAGCTCGCTCGAGGGCCGGGACCTGAGGACGTAGAGCACAAAGGAGAGCATAGGAAAGGGGAAGGCTCGTATGGGCCTAACCTAGCTACACTATGGATGTTCGCGCACAGGTCTGGCGCATCACGAAGAATCGACCCCGGACCGCCAAGATAAGTCACGAGTTTAGATCAACTAATCGTTGGAACCTAGGGGACACGCTTGCCGCAGCCCTGTTGCGGCAACATCGCCTCCCTTTCTTATCTTGCCACAGCTGCTTGAGCGCTAAAGGGGACCCCCTAAGCATCGCGCCTCAGGAGCTCTTACTGGACCTTGGGCTGCTCACCTCCTGGCCTTGACCACGGCACGCGACCTGGCATACCAGCGACGGCTGAAGCTTGCCTGGGGACCGGGACCTGTCAGCGTAGAGCAACAAGTTGTCGCGAGATTGGAAAGGGAAGACTGAGCCTAAATAGGACTTGCACTCACAAGGCTATCATAATTATGATAATATCTACAAAAGACATTGCAAGCTCTTTACACGCCCCGATGGGGTACTTCTTGATTCCTCGCAGGGAACAAAAGACGAGAACCTAGGAGGATCCTATCTACACACCCCCGCGGCCGACGCCATCATCAACAGTGGGCCGTGGGAGGCCGGCGCCAACCCCATCCAGATCAGCAACGGCGGCGGCTGGACTTTGCGGCCCTGCTCCGGGCGCGGCGAGAGCTCGGGGGCACGTAGCTGTCGTCGCTCGTCTCTGGAGTCTCGTAGAGCTTGGGAGAACCGCTGGACTCCAAAGAGTCGCTGCTGCTGGAGCAGCCGCGAGCGAGGCACGCCTCATCCTGGCGCTCCCCTTCGGGGCAACACTCCAAGCAGCGACCCTCCGCATAGAGACCTTGAAGAACAGCGTGGAGGCGCCGTCGTACTCGAAGTGGATTGCGAGGGCGCCCTTCGCACGGCAAACCCACGCGACCTCACCCCAGCCACGGGTCATGAAGATCTGGCCGGTGGAGACTGCTTCAACCTCTGCCCCGGTCGCCGGAGCGACGCAGTCGGCATGCTGCAACCAGAGTTCGAGAGGCCCCCTCGGCGGCATCACATCAGAGAAGAAGCGCGGGAAGCAGATCCAGGAGCTTGGGGGCATCGCCGCCCACAGCAAGAGCTCGCGTGAGGAGCCCGCGGCGTGGACTCCAGGAGCGAAGGCATTCGTCGCCGCAGTGCGTCGACCTTGGCCGCGATGCGCGCACCGACGCTCGTTGCTCCTTCCTCCCGAGCCCCTAGCTTGGGCGTGCAAGGGCAGTGGATACCCAGGAGGAGGCCGCTCACACCAAGGCCTCGTCACCACCTGCATCGCCGCAACGTCGCGACGGTGGACCGACTGTTGGGGAACGTTGCAGAAAATTAAAATTTTTCCTACGGTTTCACCAACATCCATCTATGAGTTCATCTAAGCAACGAGTCTAGGGAGAGAGTTTGCATCTACATACCACTTGTAGATCGCGTGCGGAAGCTTTCAAGGTGATGATGTAGTCGTACTCGACGTGATCCAAATCACCGATGACCAGCGCCGAACGGACGGCACCTCCGCGTTCAACACACGTACGGGACGGGAGACGTCTCCTCCTTCTTGATCCAGCAAGGGGGAAGGAGAGGTTGATGAAGATCCAGCAGCACGACGGCGTGGTGGTGGATGCAGGGCGTCACAGCAGCAGGGCTTCGCCGAGACTACGAGGGAGAGACGTAACGGGGGGAGGTGGAGGCGCCAGGGGCTGGTGTATGAAGTCCCTCCTCTCCCCCACTATATATAGGGGTGCCAGGGGGGGCGCCGGCCCTAGTAGATGAGATCTACTAGGGGGGCGGCGGCCTAGGGGAGGTTTCCCTCCCCCCCAAGGCACCTAGGGGTGCCTTCCACCACTAGGACTCCTCCTAGGGGGAAACCCTAGGCGCATGGGCCTATAGGGGCTGGTGCCCTTGGCCCATGATGGCCAAGGCGCACCCCCTACAGCCCATGTGGCCCCCCGGGACAGGTGGCCCCACCCGGTGGACCCCCGGGACCCTTCCGGTGGTCCCGGTACAATACCGATAACCCCGAAACTTGTCCCGATGCCCGAAATAGCACTTCCTATATATAATTCTTTACCTCCGGACCATTCCGGAACTCCTCGTGACGTCCGGGATCTCATCCGGGACTCCGAACAACATTCGGGTTTCTGCATATACATATCTTCATAACCCTAGCGTCACCGAACCTTAAGTGTGTAGACCCTACGGGTTCGGGAGACATGCAGACATGACCGAGACGCTCTCAGTCAATAACCATCAGCGGGATCTGGATACCCATGATGGCTCCCACATGCTCCTCGATGTTGTCATCGGATGAACCACTATGTCGAGGATTCGATCAAACCCTGTATGCAATTCCCTTTGTCAATCGGTACGTTACTTGCCCGAGACTCGATCGTCGGTATCCCAATACCTTGTTCAGTCTCGTTACCGGCAAGTCACTTTACTCGTACCGTAATGCATGATCCCGTGTCCAACACCTTGGTCACATTGAGCTCAATATGATGATGCATTACCGAGTGGGCCCAGAGATACCTCTCCGTCATACGGAGTGACAAATCCCAGTCTCGATCCGTGTCAACCCAACAGCTACTTTCGGAGATACCTGTAATGCACCTTTATAGTCACCCAGTTACGTTGTGACGTTTGATACACCCAAGGCACTCTTACGGTATCCGGGAGTTACACGATCTCATGGTCGAAGGAAGAGATACTTGACACTTGCAAAGCTCTAGCAAAACGAACTACACGATCTTTTATGCTATGCTTAGGATTGGGTCTTGTCCATCACATCATTCTCCTAATGATGTGATCCCGTTATCAACGACATCCAATGTCCATAGTCAGGAAACCATGACTATCTGTTGATCACAACGAGCTGGTCAACTAGAGGCTTACCAGGGACATAGTGTGGTCTAAGTATTCACACGTGTATTACGATTTCCGGATAATACAGTTATAGCATGAATAAAAGACAATTATCATGAACAATGAAATATAATAATACTTTTATTATTGCCTCTAGGGCATATTTCCAACAGTCTCCCACTTGCACTAGAGTCACCAATCTAGTTACATTGTGATGAATCGAACACCCATAGAGTTCTGGTGTTGATCATGTTTTGCACGCGAGAGAGGTTTAGTCAGCGGATCTGCGACATTCAGATCCGTGTGCACTTTGCAAATCTCTATGTCTCCATCTTGAACATTTTCACGGATGGAGTTGAAACGACGCTTGATGTGCCTGGTCTTCTTGTGAAACCTGGGCTCCTTTGCGAGGGCAATAGCTCCAGTGTTGTCACAGAAGAGTTTGATCGGCCCCGACGCATTGGGTATGACTCCTAGGTCGGTGATGAACTCCTTCACCCAAATCGCTTCATGTGCTGCCTCCGAGGCTGCCATGTACTCCGCTTCACACGTAGATCCCGCCACGACGCTCTGCTTGCAGCTGCACCAGCTTACTGCTCCACCATTCAACATATACACGTATCCGGTTTGTGACTTAGAGTCATCCAGATCTGAGTCGAAGCTAGCGTCGACGTAACCCTTTACGACGAGCTCTTCGTCTCCTCCATAAACGAGAAACATGTCCTTTGTCCTTTTCAGGTACTTCAGGATATTCTTGACCGCTGTCCAGTGTTCCTTGCCGGGATTACTTTGGTATCTTGCTACCAAACTTACGGCAAGGTTTACATCGGGTCTGGTACACAGCATGGCATACATAATAGATCCTATGGCTGAAGCATAGGGGATGACACTCATCTCTTCTTTATCTTTTGCCGTGGTCGGTGACTGAGCTGAGCTCAGTCTCATACCTTGTAACATAGGCAAGAACCCCTTCTTGGACTGATCCATTCTGAATCTCTTCAAAATCTTATCAAGGTATGTGCTTTGTGAAAGACCTATGAGGCGTCTCGATCTATCTCTATAGATCTTGATGCCTAATATATAAGCAGCTTCTCCAAGGTCCTTCATTGAAAAACACTTATTCAAGTAGGCCTTAATGCTGTCCAGAAATTCTATATTATTTCCCATCAGGAGTATGTCATCTACATATAATATGAGAAATGCTACAGAGCTCCCACTCACTTTCTTGTAAACGCAGGCTTCTCCATAAGTCTGCATAAACCCAAACGCTTTGATCATCTCATCAAAGCGAATGTTCCAACTCCGAGATGCTTGCACCAGTCCATAAATGGATCGCTGGAGCTTGCATACTTTGTTAGCGTTCCGAGGATCGACAAAACCTTCCGGCTGCATCATATACAGTTCTTCCTTAAGATGCCCGTTAAGGAATGCTGTTTTGACGTCCATCTGCCATATCTCATAATCATAGTATGCGGCAATTGCTAACATGATTCGGACGGACTTTAGCTTCGCTACGGGAGAGAATGTCTCGTCGTAGTCAATCCCTTGAACCTGTCGATAACCCTTAGCGACAAGTCGAGCTTTATAGATGGTAACATTACCATCCGCGTCCGTCTTCTTCTTAAAGATCCATTTGTTTTCTATCGCTCGCCGATCATCGGGCAAGTCTGTCAAAGTCCATACTTTGTTTTCATACATGGATTCTATCTCGGATTTCATGGCTTCAAGCCATTTGTTGGAATCCGGGCCCGCCATTGCTTCTTCATAGTTCGAAGGTTCATTGTTGTCTAACAACATGATTTCCAGGACAGGGTTGCCGTACCACTCTGGTGCGGAACGTGTCCTTGTGGACCTACGAAGTTCAGCAGTAACTTGATCCGAAGTACCTTGATCATTATCATGGTTTTCCTCTTCAGTTGGTGTGGGCATCACAGGAACGGTTTCCTGTGCTGCGTCACTATCCCGCTCAAGAGGTAGTACTTCATCGAGTTCTACTTTCCTCCCACTTACTTCTTTCGAGAGAAACTCTTTTTCCAGAAAGCATCCGTTCTTGGCAACAAAGATCTTGCCTTCGGATCTTAAGTAGAAGGTATACCCTACAGTTTCCTTAGGGTATCCTATGAATACGCATTTTTCCGACTTGGGTTCGAGCTTTTCAGGTTGAAGTTTCTTGACATAAGCTTCGCATCCCCAAACTTTTAGAAACGACAGCTTAGGTTTCTTTCCAAACCATAATTCATACGGTGTCGTCTCAACGGATTTAGACGGTGCCCTATTTAAAGTGAATGTAGCTGTCTCTAGAGCGTATCCCCAAAATGATAGCGGTAAATCGGTAAGAGACATCATAGACCGCACCATATCCAATAGAGTGCGATTACGACGTTCGGACACACCGTTTCGCTGAGGTGTTCCAGGCGGCGTGAGCTGTGAAACGATTCCACATTTCTTTAAGTGTGTACCAAATTCGTGACTTAAGTATTCTCCTCCACGATCTGATCGTAAGAATTTTATCTTTCGGTCACGTTGATTCTCCACCTCATTCTGAAATTCCTTGAACTTTTCAAAGGTCTCAGACTTGTGTTTCATTAAGTAGACATACCCATATCTACTCAAGTCATCTGTGAGAGTGAGAACATAACGATATCCTCCGCGAGCCTCAACGCTCATTGGACCGCACACATCGGTATGTATGATTTCCAACAAGTTGGTTGCTCGCTCCATTGTTCCGGAGAACGGAGTCTTGGTCATTTTGCCCAAGAGGCATGGTTCGCACGTGTCAAACGATTCATAATCAAGAGACTCTAAAAGTCCATCGGCATGGAGCTTCTTCATGCGCTTGACACCAATGTGACCAAGGCGGCAGTGCCACAAGTATGTGGGACTATCGTTATCAACTTTAAATCTTTTGGCATCTACACTATGAACATGTGTAATATTACGCTCGAGATTCATTAAGAATAAACCATTGACCATCGGAGCATGACCATAAAACATATCTCTCATATAAATCGAACAACCATTATTCTCAGACTTAAATGAGTAGCCATCTCGTATTAAACGAGATCCAGATACAATGTTCATGCTCAAACTTGGCACTAAATAACAATTATTAAGGTTCAAAACTAATCCCGTAGGTAAATGTAGAGGCAGCGTGCCGACGGCGATCACATCGACTCTGGAACCATTCCCGACGCGCATCGTCACCTCGTCCTTCGCCAGTCTCCGTTTATTCCGCAGCTCCTGCTGTGAGTTACAAATATGAGCAACGGCACCGGTATCAAATACCCAGGAGTTACTACGAGTACTGGTAAGGTACACATCAATCACATGTATATCAAATATACCTTTGGTGTTGCCGGCCTTCTTATCCGCTAAGTATTTGGGGCAGTTCCGCTTCCAGTGACCCTTCCCCTTGCAATAAAAGCACTCAGTCTCAGGCTTGGGTCCATTCTTTGACTTCTTCCCGGTAACTGGCTTACCAGGCGCGGCAACATCTTTGCCGTCCTTCTTGAAGTTCTTCTTACCCTTGCCCTTCTTGAACTTAGTGGTCTTATTGACCATCAACACTTGATGTTCTTTCTTGATTTCAGCCTCTGCTGACTTCAGCATCGAGAACACTTCAGGAATGGTCTTTTCCATTCCCTGCATGTTGTAGTTCATCACAAAGCTCTTGTAGCTTGGTGGGAGCGACTGGAGGATTCTGTCAATGACCGCCTCATCTGGGAGGTTAATGTTCAGCTGGGTCATACGGTTGTGCAACCCAGACATCTTCAGGATGTGCTCACTGACAGAACTGTTTTCCTCCATCTTACAACTGTAGAACTTGTCGGAGACATCATATCTCTCGACCCGGGCATGAGCTTGGAAAACTAGTTTCAGCTCTTCGAACATCTCATATGCTCCGTGATGCTCAAAACGCTTTTGGAGCCCCGGTTCTAAGCTGTAAAGCATGCCGCACTGAACGAGGGAGTAATCATCAGCGCGAGACTGCCAAGCATTCATAATGTCTTGGTTCTCTGGGACGGGAGCGTCACCTAGCGGTCCTTCTAGGACATATTGTTTCCTGGCAGCTATGAGGATGATCCTCAGGTTCCGGACCCAGTCCGTATAGTTGCTGCCATCATCTTTCAGCTTGGTTTTCTCTAGGAACGCGTTGAAGTTCATGTTGACATTAGCGTTGGCCATTGATCTACAAGACATATTTGCAAAGGTTTTAGACTAAGTTCATGATAATAAAGTTCTAATCAAATTATGAACTCCCACTTAGATTAGACATCCCTTTAGTCATCTAAGTGTTACACGATCCGAGTCGACTAGCCCGTGTCCGATCATCACGTGAGACGGACTAGTCATCGTCGGTGAACATTTTCATGTTGATCGTATCTTCCATACGACTCGTGTTCGACCTTTCGGTCTCCGTGTTCCGAGGCCATGTCTGCACATGCTAGGCTCGTCAAGTTAACCCTAAGTGTTTTCGCTGTGTAAAACTGTCTTACACCCGTTGTATGTGAACGTAAGAATCCATCACACCCGATCATCACGTGGTGCTTAGAAACGACGAACTGTAGCAACGGTGCACAGTTAGGGGAGAACACTTCTTGAAATTTTATAAGGGATCATCTTATTTACTACCGTCGTCCTAAGTAAACAAGATGCATAATACATAATAAACATCACATGCAATTATATAGTTGTGACATGATATGGCCAATATCATATAGCTCCATTGATCTTCATCTTCGGGGCTCCATGATCATCTTGTCACCGGCTTGACACCATGATCTCCATCATCATGATCTCCATCATCGTGTCTTCATGAAGTTGTCACGCCAACGACTACTTCTACTTCTATGACTAACGTTTAGCAATAAAGTAAAGTAGTTTACATGACGTTATTCAATGACACGCAGGTCATACAAAAAATAATGACAACTCCTATGGCTCCTGCCGGTTGTCATACTCATCGACATGCAAGTCGTGAATCCTATTACAAAGAACATGATCTCATACATCACAATTCATCATTCATCACAACTTCTGGCCATATCACATCACATGATCAATCGCTGCAAAAACAAGTTAGACGTCCTCTAATTGTTGTTGCATCTTTTACGTGGCTGCAATTGGGTTCTAGCAAGAACGTTTTCTTACCTACGAATCACCACAACGTGATTTTGTCAACTTCTATTTACCCTTCATAAGGGCCCTGTTCATCGATTCCGCTCCAACTAAGGTGGGAGAGACAGACACCCGCCAGCCACCTTATGCAACTTGTGCATGTCAGTCGGTGGAACCGGTCTCACGTAAGTGTACGTGTAAGGTTGGTCCGGGCCGCTTCATCCCACAATACCGTTGAGCAAGAAAAGACTAGTAGAGGCAAGTAAGATGACAAAATCCACGCCCACAACAAAGTTGTGTTCTACTCGTGCAAAGAGAACTACGCATAGACCTAGCTCATGATGCCACTGTTGGGGAACGTTGCAGAAAATTAAAATTTTTCCTACGGTTTCACCAAGATCCATCTATGAGTTCATCTAAGCAACGAGTCTAGGGAGAGAGTTTGCATCTACATACCACTTGTAGATCGCGTGCGGAAGCTTGCAAGGTGATGATGTAGTCGTACTCGACGTGATCCAAATCACCGATGACCAGCGCCGAACGGACGGCACCTCCGCGTTCAACACACGTACGGGACGGGAGACGTCTCCTCCTTCTTGATCCAGCAAGGGGGAAGGAGAGGTTGATGAAGATCCAGCAGCACGACGGCGTGGTGGTGGATGCAGGGCGTCACAGCAGCAGGGCTTCGCCGAGACTACGAGGGAGAGACGTAACGGGGGGAGGTGGAGGCGCCAGGGGCTGGTGTATGAAGTCCCTCCTCTCCCCCACTATATATAGGGGTGCCAGGGGGGGCGCCGGCCCTAGTAGATGAGATCTACTAGGGGGGCGGCGGCCTAGGGGAGGTTTCCCTCCCCCCCAAGGCACCTAGGGGTGCCTTCCACCACTAGGACTCCTCCTAGGGGGAAACCCTAGGCGCATGGGCCTATAGGGGCTGGTGCCCTTGGCCCATGATGGCCAAGGCGCACCCCCTACAGCCCATGTGGCCCCCCGGGACAGGTGGCCCCACCCGGTGGACCCCCGGGACCCTTCCGGTGGTCCCGGTACAATACCGATAACCCCGAAACTTGTCCCGATGCCCGAAATAGCACTTCCTATATATAATTCTTTACCTCCGGACCATTCCGGAACTCCTCGTGACGTCCGGGATCTCATCCGGGACTCCGAACAACATTCGGGTTTCTGCATATACATATCTTCATAACCCTAGCGTCACCGAACCTTAAGTGTGTAGACCCTACGGGTTCGGGAGACATGCAGACATGACCGAGACGCTCTCAGTCAATAACCATCAGCGGGATCTGGATACCCATGATGGCTCCCACATGCTCCTCGATGTTGTCATCGGATGAACCACTATGTCGAGGATTCGATCAAACCCTGTATGCAATTCCCTTTGTCAATCGGTACGTTACTTGCCCGAGACTCGATCGTCGGTATCCCAATACCTTGTTCAGTCTCGTTACCGGCAAGTCACTTTACTCGTACCGTAATGCATGATCCCGTGTCCAACACCTTGGTCACATTGAGCTCAATATGATGATGCATTACCGAGTGGGCCCAGAGATACCTCTCCGTCATACGGAGTGACAAATCCCAGTCTCGATCCGTGTCAACCCAACAGCTACTTTCGGAGATACCTGTAATGCACCTTTATAGTCACCCAGTTACGTTGTGACGTTTGATACACCCAAGGCACTCTTACGGTATCCGGGAGTTACACGATCTCATGGTCGAAGGAAGAGATACTTGACACTTGCAAAGCTCTAGCAAAACGAACTACACGATCTTTTATGCTATGCTTAGGATTGGGTCTTGTCCATCACATCATTCTCCTAATGATGTGATCCCATTATCAACGACATCCAATGTCCATAGTCAGGAAACCATGACTATCTGTTGATCACAATGAGCTGGTCAACTAGAGGCTTACCAGGGACATATTGTGGTCTAAGTATTCACACGTGTATTACGATTTCCGGATAATACAGTTATAGCATGAATAAAAGACAATTATCATGAACAATGAAATATAATAATACTTTTATTATTGCCTCTAGGGCATATTTCCAACACCGACCTCTTCTTCAGCGGGAGCAGCGCCGGCATGTCGAGGGGAATCTTTCCCTTCTCATCAGCTGAGAACCTTCAGATCGGCGCCATTGAAGTTGCTACTAGCAGTAGAATGGGGGTAGAAGAAGCAAGTGGAATGGGAAGAAGTGGGGGATGGGGGCTCCGCCCCCTTCCTCATTTATAGCAAGAGAAGGCCAACCACCGCCCCCCCCCCCGATCACACGTAATGATGATTTTCCTTGCATGTCACAGGGACTTGTCAAGTTGGGCAGTTGCCGAGGCAGCATGGGGAAGCGGAGACGCCCATGTCCAATCAACCGCCATGCATCAACTGAGGCCGCAGGCTTTTGGGGCCCGCGGGGCTCCGTGCTTGACCTTTGGCTTCGCCTCGAAGCCAAGCCCGAGCGCGCCTTGGGTCTGGGGGATACTGTCGGCATTCTAGGAATGGGGGTCCCCAGACTTGCCTGCCTGTGGCCCACGGCGTGGCTGAGCTAGCAGGCCCGTACGGTCCGTCTTCGTCGACAAGGTATTCAAGACCCTCGCGAGGGGCCAAGCCTCGCGAAGCGGACGACGCAAGACCTCCTCAGGAGCGGCCTCGCCAGGTAGGCTCATGAGGGGCGGAGAGATCAAGGCAAGGCAAACCTCACGAGGTCCTTGTGACGTGAGCCATGACAATCGAGACCAAGCGGGCGCCAGTGCGTGTAGTGTCCTTGCTTTTTGTTTGGTGCCAAGGGGGCAAGCGCAGGCATGGAGTATCGAGGCATCAAGGAAAGGTTTCCATATCGATGCAATGAAACCAAGACTAGCAGGACAGCAAGATGGAGGTCACCATGGAGCCCAAGACGGCATCACTACCGGAGCCTTTTTCAGGCGAAGACTACTTTTGTCAGGATCGCTCATTATGTGTTGTGTGATACTAGATCGGAGGAAACGGCCGAACACCTATTCTTCAATTATGCCTTCAGCAAAACATGTTGGGCTGAGCTTGGGATGGAGCTTAGTGGGCAAGGCAACAAGCTCCAGCTGATGCACTCAGGTAAAGGGAGATGGACTCAACCAATGTACATGGAGCTTTTCATAACATCAGCCTGGATCATATGGGAGGAAAGGAATAGGAAGATTTTCAAGAGAGCCTCGCCCACCATTCAATCCTGGAGAGAAAGATTCATAAAGGACTTTACACTACTGGTGCATAGGGTTAAGCCCTCCCTCGTGACATTCGTTGAGAACTTTTCCAACTCTATAACATAGAATAACTGTTGCTTTCTCTCTGTGGTTGTCCAAATGGATGTGCTCCCACACATGTATGTGGGTGGTATGTGCAGGAGAAAACTGTCGAATTTCGGGTTCCGCGGACCCTTGAGAGGTTCGAACTCTGGTGTGCATGCGAAGAACTCGTCCTCCCCAGTCTGCCTACTTGCTAATCTCACAGCCTAGGCCGACGAACTGAATGGAAAAGAGACACAACAGTTTACCCAAGTTCAGGCCACCTTGCGTTGTAAAACCCCACTCCTGCTTTGTGGTGGATTGGCCTCGAGGGGCCGAGGATGAACTAGTACCGTGGGAGAACAACCTCGGGAGGAGGAGTGTTCTTGTGCTCAATGAGCTAGTGGGTGTGAGGATGATCTGAATGATCTGTCCCCCTCTATGGTGGTGGCTAACTCCTATTTATAGTGGCCTTGGTCCTCGTCCCAAATGAAGGCGGGAAGGGATCCCACAATGGCCAATTCGAAGGGAGAAAACTAGTACATGCTATCCTGACAAAAGTAGTCTTCGCCTGTAAAAGCCTCTGGTCGTGGCGCTGTGGTGGGCTCGGCGATGACCTCCGTCCTGTCGTCTTGGTGGTCTTCCTCTTGTTGCACTGGAATGGAAACCTTTGCCTGATTACTCAGAACTCCGCGCCTGCGCTTGCCTCCTTAGCACCAAAGAGGAAACTGGTACACTGCGCCCGCTGGTGCCCACCTAGCCTTGGTCGTCATGGCATGCATCATCCGAACCTCGCTAGGTGAGCCTTGCATAGAAATCTCCGCTCCTCGGGAGCCAGCCTGGAGAGACTGCTCCTCGTGGAGGTCTTGATGTCGTCCGCCTCGCGAGGCTTGGTGATACGTCTCCAACGTATCTATAATTTTTGATTGTTCCATGCTATTATATTATCTGTTTTGGATGTTAATGGGCTTTATTTTACACTTTTATATTATTTTTGGGACTAACCTATTAACCGGAGGCCCAACCCAAATTGTTGTTTTTTTGCCTATTTCAATGTTTCGTAGAAAAGGAATATAAAACAGAGTCCAAACGGAATGAAACCTTCGGGAACGTGATTTTTGGAACAAACGTGATCCAGAGGACTTGGAGTGGTCTTCAAGCAATCAACGAGGTGGCCATGAGGCGGGGGGCGCGCCTACCCCCCTGGGCGCGCCCTCCCCCCTCATGGGCTCCTCGTAGCTCCACCGACCTACTTCTTCCTCCTATATATGTTTACATACCCCGCAAACATCCAGGAGCACCACGAAACCCTATTTGCACCGCCGCAACCTTCTATACCCAAGAGATCCCATCTTGGGGCCTTTTCCGGAGCTCCGCCGGAGGGGGCATTGATCACGGAGGGCCTCTACATCAACTCCATGGCCCCTCCGATGATGTGTGAGTAGTTTACCTCAGACCTACGGGTCCATGGTTATTAGCTAGATGGCTTCTTCTCTCTCTTTGGATCTCAATAGAAAGTTCTCCTCGATTCTCTTGGAGATCTATTAGATGTAACTCTTCTTTTTGCGGTGTGTTTGTCGAGATCCGATGAATTGTGGGTTTATGATCCAGATTATCTATGAACAATATTTGAATCTTCTCTGAATTCTTTTATGTATGATTGGTTTATATTTGCAAGTCTCTTCGAATTATCATTTTGGTTTGTCCTACTAGATTGATCTTTCTTGCAATGGGAGAAGTGCTTAGCTTTGGGTTCAATCTTGCAGTGCTCGATCCTAGTGATAGAAAGGGAAACGACGCGTATTGTATTGTTGCCATCGAGGATAAAAAGATGGGGTTTATATCATATTGCATGAGTTTATCCCTCTACAACATGTCATCTTGCTTAAGGCGTTACTCTGTTCTTATGAACTTAATACTCTAGATGCATGCTGTATAGCGGTCGATGTGTGGAGTAATAGTAGTAGATGCAGGCAGGAGTCGGTCTACTTGTCACGCACGTGATGCCTATATACATGATCATGCCTAGATATTCAAATAATTATTCGCTTTTCTATCAATTGCTCGACAGTAATTTTTTCACCCACCGTAATACTTATGCTATCTTGAGAGAAGCCACTAGTGAAACCTATGGCCCCTGGGTCTATTTTCCATCATACAAGTTTCAAATCTATTTTATTTTGCAATCTTTATTTTAATCTATATCATAAAAATACCAAAAATACTTATCTTATTATTATCATCTCTATCAGATCTCACTCTTGCAAGTGGCCGTGAAGGGATTGACAACCCCTTTATCACGTTGGTTGCAAGGTTCTTATTTGTTTGTGTAGGTACGAGGTGACTCGCGCGTGGTCTCCTACTGGATTGATACCTTGGTTCTCAAAAACTAAGGGAAATACTTACACTGCTTTACTGCACCACCCTTTCCTCTTCAAGGGAAAACCAACGCAGTGCTCAAGAGGTAGCAAGAAGGATTTATGGCGCCGTTGCCAAGGAGATCTACGCCAAGTCAAGACATACCAAGTACCCATCACAACTGATCTTATCCTTCGCATTACATTATTTGCCATTTGCCTCTCATCTTCCTCTCCCCCACTTCACCCTTGCCGTTTTATTCGCCCTCTTTTCCGTTCGCCTCTTTTTCGCTTGCCTCTTGTTGCTTGTTGCCCTTATGGCTTTATCAAAATGTGTTGATCCTCACCTTAGAAGGTTGGAAGATATCAAAAACAACGTTAGAAGTTTTATGTCCTTGCAGTTTGAGCATAATAATTTCTTTAGAAACGAGCTTAAAGAACAGAAAGGTTTTATTGGTTTCATGAATAAAGAGCTCGATGATATGTCTAAGGAATTTTATGGTTTGAAATCTCAGTTTGCTCATCTTGAAAAATTAATTGCCCAAATTTATGATAAGCAGGCCACTTTACTTAATAAGATGGCTGCTAAACAGATAATAAAGATGAAGATTTAAAAGTTAATGATGTGTCCCCTATCAAATCTTTGTTTTGCAATATGTATCTTGATAATGATGGGACTGGAGATGAGTCAACTTTAGTTAGAAGGTGTCCCAAAAATTCGTAGTTTTTAGATCTCGATGCAAAAATTGGTAAAAGTGGGATAGAAGAGGTCAAAACTTTAGATAGCAATGAACCCACTATATTGAATTTCAAGGAATTTAATTATGATAATTGCTCTTTGATAGATTGTATTTCCTTGTTGCAATCTGTGTTAAATTCTCCTCATGCTTATAGTCAAAATAAAGCTTTTACTAAACATATCATTGATGCTTTGATGCAATCTTATGAAGAAAACCTTGACTTGGAAGTTTCTATCCCAAGAAAACTTTATGATGAATGGGAACCTACAATTAAAATTAAAATTAAAGATCATGAATGCTATGCTTTGTGTGATCTGGGTGCTAGTGTTTCCACGATTCCAAAAACTTTGTGTGATTTGCTAGGTTTCCGTGAATTTGATGATTGTTCTCTAAACTTGCACCTTGCGGATTACACCATTAAGAAACCTATGGGAAAGATTAATGATGTTGTTATTGTTGCCAATAGGAACTATGTCCCCGTAGATTTCATTGTTCTTGATATAGATTGCAATCCTTCATGTCCTATTATTCTTCGTAGACATTTACTTAGAACGATTGGTGCAATTATTGATATGTAGGAAGGGAATATTAGATTCCAATTTCCGTTAAGGAAGTGCATGGAACACTTCCCTAAAAAGAAAATTAAATTTCCTTATGAATCTATTATGAGAGCCACTTATGGATTGCATACCAAAGATGACAATACCTAGATCTATCCTTGCTTTTATGCCTAGCTAAGGGCGTTAAACGATAGCACTTGTTGGGAGGCAACCCAATTTTATTTTTATTCCTTAATTTTTTTCTCCTGTTTAGTAATAAATAATTTATCTAGCCTCTGTTTTGGTTGTGTTTTTTGTTTTTAATTAGTGTTTGTGCCAATTAGAACCGTTGGGAAGACTTGGGGAAAATCTTTTTGATCCTGCTGTAAAAACAGAAACTTTAGTACTCGCGAGAATTGATGCCATTTTTTATTGGAGAGAGATATTTAGTTAATTCTTTTTGCAGATGATTAATATATAAATTCATCACGTCCATAAATTTATTTTAGAATTTTTGGGTTTCAGAAGTGGTCGAAACCTACAGATTACTACAGACTGTTCTGTTTTTGACAGATTCTGTTTTTCGTGTGTGGTTTGCTTATTTGATGAATCTATGGCTAGTAATAGAGTTTATGAACCATAGAAAAGTTGGAATATAGTAGGTTTAACACCAATATAAATCAAGAATGAGTTAATTACAGTACCTTGAAGTGGTGGTTTGTTTTCTTTTACTAATGAAGCTCACGAAGATTTTCTTTTAAGTTTTGTGTTGTGAAGTTTTCAAGTTTTGGGTAAGGATTTGATGGATTATGGAACAAGGAGTGGCAAGAGCCTAAGGGCATCTCCAGCCGTGCCCCCAGGAAGGCCTCCCCAGGCGTTTTTTAGCGCCGGTGCCGAAAAAACGGCCCAGTCGCACCCCCAGGAGCCCGATTTTCGCCGGCCTGGGCCGAAAACAGCGCCGGCGGACTCAGGCCGAACCCGGCGCGCTGGGGGGCGCCTGAGGGCGCCGGGGCGAACTGTTTTGGCGCGAAAAAGCCGCGAGCCAGCCGCGTCAGGGACACGGCGGCTCGTCTTCCCCCAACTGCCTCGGTTCCCGCGGGGAATCAATGGCAAGGCTGCCGCCGGTCAGCCTTGCCGTTGATTCCTCACGGGCGGCGCGTCACGGGACGGCGCACCGACGCCTCCCCTCCCTCGCACGCGTACACACGGGCGCAGAGCGGCTATAAAAGCCGGCGGTCTCTCGCGTGTGCCCATACCAGACTCGCCCCTCGCTGCCGCCCAACCCCTCTCTCTCCATCTCTGTCTTCCTCTCCCGAGCGCCACCGGCAGCCCCTCTCTCTCCCTCTCTACCACCGCCGAGCCCGTCGCCATGGCAGAGCGCTTCCTCGGAGACGAGGCGGCGACGAACGGCTTCGGCCGCAGTTCGCTCCGCGAACAGGAGTCCTGGCTCCTGTTCCAGGCGAACATCCCGGCGCCGCCGGACATGCGCGCCGGGCCGACGGGGTGGCGGCTCAGCGACGGGGGAGTGCCCGTTCCCCCGTTACCCGACGCCGCGGCGAAGCCCAGGTACTTCGTCAAGGAGGTCGAGGTCGCGCGCGCCTCCCTTACCGACGACGAGCGCTCCCTCCCCCAGTACGCCGCCGGCAATCACGCGGCTTGGGCGGCGTACTTCCAGCGCCGCCAGCAGCAGCGCCTGGCCTCCACCAACGACGTGCCGGTGGTCGGCGGCGTGAAGAACAGCAAGGGGCGCCGCCTGTGGTGGGGAGTCCCCGGCCGCACGCTGGATGGCGTGCTGGCGTACCTCGATGGCGGCAACAACCCGCCGTTGACCTATCCTGCAACGGGGGCCGCCCCGTTGCAACACCGACGCGCATGGGCGCCAAGGAGGTTCGCCTCCTCCTCGTCTTCCTCCTCTCGCTCATCTTCCCACTCCTCCGGTTCTCCGGCGCTTCTCGGCGTCAAGGCCGAGCCCGCGGCGGAGACGCCAATCGGTCGGCGCACTCGCAGCATCAGCATCGTCATCAACGAGGGTGGACGGCGCGTCTCCTCCTCGTCGGCTCCTTCGCCCTTCATCAAGCCAAAGACGGAGCCGGGGCTAGCGCCGGTGAAGGCGGAGTTCGACGACGACGACGCGGCCCTAGAATGGGCGCGCCAGGACTCCATTGTGATGGAGAAGGCGCGCCGGGAGAAGGAGAAGGAGCGCCAGCGCGCCGCCCTGCGCCGCTTCGAGGAGCGCCAACGCGGCCGCGATGAAGACGGGGTCATCGTCTTATGCGACAGCGACGACGACGACAACGCGCCGCCGCCAGTCCGCCATGGCGACACCGGGCAGGGGTCCAGCAGGGGCGTCCGCGTCAAGGAGGAGAAGGCCGACGACGACGATGGCGGCGACGGCGGCGAGGACTTCAGCCCCTTTCTTTTTTAGATTAGGTTAATGTAATGAAAATGCGCGAATTTCACCGAAATTTGCCATGTTTGGCCGAAATTTAACTAGTTTTTATCATAACTTCGCCGAACGGTCCTTTTTTTATTTTAATACGCGCCTGGGGGTGGCCCTGGGGGCCGACGGCTGGGGACTGACTCGCCCCCAGGGCCATTTTTTGCGCTGGCTCACACCCAGGCGGCGCTTTTAGACGCCCCCTGGGGGGCCAACGGCTGGAGATGCCCTAAGCTTGGGGATGCCCAAGGCACCCCAAGGTAAAACCAAAAAGCCTAAGCTTGGGGATGCCCCGGAAGGCATCCCCTCTTTCGTCTTCGTCTATCGGTAACTTTACTTGGAGCTATATATTTACTCGCCACATGATATGTGTTTTGCTTGCAGCGTCTTGTATGATATTAGTGTTTGCTTTCTATTTTACCACAATCATCCTTGTCGTACACACCTTTCGGGAGAGATACACATGGAATACTCTATGTGCTTCACTTATATCTTTTGAGGTATATAGTTTTTGCTTTAGTGCTTCGCTTATATCTTTTAGAGCACGGCGGTGGTTTTACTTTATAGAAATAATTGATCTCGCATGCTTCACTTATATCATTTTGAGAGTCCTTTAGAACAGCATGGTAATTCACTTTGGTTATAAATTTTAAATGCTAAGAGAAGTTGGATGCTTGATAGGTGGTTTTGAGATATAAAGGTGGTAATATTAGAAGTGTGCTAGTTGAGTAATTGTAAAATTGATGAATACTTGTTTTGAAGTTGGCAAGTCCCATAGCATGCACGTATGGTGAACATTATGTGACAAATTTGAAGCATGTTGTGTTCTTTGATTGCTTTCCTTATGATTGGCGGTCGGGAACGAGCAATTGTATTTTCCTACCAATCTATCCCCCTAGAGCATGCACGTAGTGCTCAAGAGGAAGCACTTGGCCCCTCACTAGGGTCTTGAGTTGTTGATGCTGAAGCTGGGTCATACCACGCTTCCTTGGCAACTGCTCCAGGCTGACAAAAATGTTGGTGCTCGGTGCGGAGCCTTCATTGCCTTTTGAGTGAGTCCTGGATTAGGGAGTCTCTGGACAGGCGGACTATATCCTTTGGCCGGACTGTTGGACTATGAACATACAAGATTGAAGACTTTGTCCCGTGTCCGGATGGGACTCTGCTTGGCATGGAAGGCAAGCTAGGCAATACGAATATGTATATCTCCTCCTTTGTAACCGATCTTGTGTAACCCTAGCTCCCTCCGGTGTCTATATAAAGCAAAGGGTTTTAGTCCGTAGGACAACATACAACAATCATACCATAGGCTAGCTTCTAGGGTTTAGCCTCTATGATCTCGTGGTAGATCAACTCTTGTAATACTCATATCATCAATAACAATCAAGCAAGACGTAGGGTATTACCTCCATCAAGAGGGCCCGAACCTGAGTAAACATCGTGTCCCCTGCCTCCTGTTACCATCGGTCCTAGACGCACAGCTCGGGACCCCCTACCCAAGATTCGTCAGTTTTGACACCGACATTGGTGCTTTCATTGAGAGTTCCGCTTGGTGATCGGCAAAAGGATCGATGGCTCATCTCCAGGTCAACTGCGATGCCGGCATCTTCATCGCCGGCTCAACTGGTCACCTTGGCTCGACCGAGGACTATGCTCCATCTCGATCGTCATGTTCGGACAAGGGCCTTCATCAACATCAACTCCGATCTCTATCAAGATCATGGAGGAATCATCCATGGAGCTCGAGGGCTCAACGTCAACATTGCCCTCGGGCGACCGTGCTATTTTTCCGAACAGCAAACTTGTATCCGCTACCACCACCTCTTAGAGCATCGCTTTGACAATCCCTTTGATGGAGTTGTGCGTAATTGAGTCTACAACAACCATGCAAAATTTCATCGAGTTCCTATGTAGGAATCTCCGGCAATCTACGATATACCAGAGACCTGTCAAATCTGGACGAGTTTAGGGCGTGGTCTGCAGCACCTAGCTCGGACGTCTTTTAGAAGATCCAACCGTTGATCAGCTGCAGAATTCCTATATCTAACACCTCTCAAAATTTCAGCTCAATCCGACCGTCCAAACTCCAGGAACCTTTCGATTAGTGCATCACTTTTCGAGTCTGTTTTCTGCGCGAATACGGATCCGACCCGAATTCATGTTTCTTTATGAACGTGATATGGGACAACCTTCTTAAAAAAATTTCTCCTAGGGTATTGTATGTTGTTTTTAAACACGTGCCCATAAAATTTTAAGTCTCTTCTGAGGTAATCTTCACTATCATGCTGGTGTCAAACCAGTCCGGGAATACTGCTCCACGGCTACCGATCTGCGCTAGACACGTCGTCGCCTTTTGAGCCGAGCTCAACTTGTTCGGATCATCATCTCGGCAAGCGAACAAGAGTTCGGAATCACCAAGGATAAATCATCACCAACATCGCCGCCCCACGGAATACACGGAGCGGGAACACAAGCATCGCCGCATGGTCACTTCATCAAACCAGCATTCACCGCGTCACAAGTTACGACCTGGGTCGACATGGCCGCACTGTTGCTTCTTCAAGTCAATATCCATCACGCTGAGCTACTTCAACACCTCGGCTGACATGGCAGCTACAACAACTCCTCACCGGCCTGCTCCGTCACCTCGGCTAGACCGGGGACTTGGCTATGTCTTCATCAACATACTCCGGTGACTTCGGCATCAACAGCCGACCAGCTTCGTCACGTTAGCTGGACCGAGGGCTTCGCCTCGGCAAGCCAACCTTTTCCAGCATCACCAGGCCATCGCTTTATCGCCCATGGGTGTGCGGATCGATTCCTGATTTTGGGAGTCACTTTTCTTCGGGATGCTACAACAAATAAACCAGGTGCTATTAATCCTAACAGTTTTTGCTTGTTGGGTTTATTTTTCTTAAGGAATTATTACTCTGGTTTGTTCCATCATCTGTACACAGGTCTATCAAATGGCGGCCACATTAAAAACGGTCACGTGGTGGTTCGGTCAGTTTCCGTACATAGTTTGGCGAACGCCACATCCGGAGCCCGGACCGCCCTGCAAATTCAGGCTTTGTCACGCCTTCACTACGTCACGCTGACGCCCTGCATGGACATTGGCTTCGGTGCCAGTCCACATTTATTTAAATAAATTATTTTTGCGTAAAGCAATTATGCAAGTATTATATATGTATATATATATATTATTATTTCCTGGACCGCACTGTTTTATTGTGCAGGTAATCGATTTTGACTGTGTTAGGTGGTCACTACTCCGGAGTGCCGAACTCCTTGCTCGGACACCTCGGGCCTGGGGGTTGGGACCTCGGCCATGCCGAGGACTGCGAACCTTGTCGGATCTGTCACAGATCAATGGGCGTCTTCGTCCCACCACAAGCCCGAATCACGTAGTCAACACCGAGCACATTAACCAGCTAAGTTGCTTCCATGCTCAAAAACTTTCAGTTTTAAATTTTGTTCGGTTCGACCAAGCATTATACTTTTCGGCACAAAGTTGTTTGTGACAAAGTTCCTTGTCAAAACTTTGTTTGTGACATGCATATTCAAATACCTCGTTTATTTGGGGGCTCCCTTGATGGAGATTTTCCTCTTTCATATGATTATACTTGTACACCTTCGTTCCTTGTTCGTGTATTACGCCACAATATGCACCATATTGACCTAAGCGATTTGCAAGCTGGGTTGCCTAGCTCCTATGTTTACCCCTACATTCCCGATTGTTTGGCTAGGGAGTAAAGGGAGCACCTCTGTGATTGTCACGACCGGGTCGTCCGAGCTTTGACCTCAGACTGGGTGAAGCCGAAAGCTAGCGCTCTTAGTGTTTTCAATCATGATCGGCACACAACGGAACTCATGAGTACAAAAAATCTATATCAAAAGTCTCATAGTAACAATGAGCACCGAAGAAAGGTATCGGTGGGGGTACTATTTTCTTCGAAGATGCTTCTTACATTTCGTCAGTAATATAGCATAAGTTCCCTGAGCGCGCTTTGTCTGTTACAGCCTTATGGCCTGATTGCCTGGTTATTGGAAACACCGTCGATATTCTCGACAGCTGAAGTACATAACACTCTTTGGCCCTTGACCGAAGAGGGAGAAGCCGACGGTCGGTTAAGATGCGTATAAAGTTTGGGTGAACACAGATATGATATAAGTACTTTGGTACATACATTCATTATACATAAAATTCTTTTACCCAAGTCACTTGGGGGCTCTTAAATTTATATGAGCCGTTTTATAATAAGTGTTCTTCTTCTTAGTCGTTGCAAAGTTTTATTATTATTATTATTATTATTATTATTATTATTATTATTATTATTATTATTAACTCCTTTTTTCGACACGAGTGTGTGGTCACTAGCCGGGGAGCCTAATTTCTCTCTCAAAGCCGCTAGAGTTTAGTTTGCTAAGCTGGCCTAACGAGAAGTACTCCGCCTTCGGGATAGGAGGTTGAAGCCATAGGCTGACCTGCTTGAGGTCTTGAGATAAGATGTGTGATGATAAAGCACGACATAAGCACTTTTTTCTAAAGTCCAATTTTCAGATTGGCACCGAACACTTGATCTTATTCAGACGTCAGGTTTTCACTGAAATTTTTGGTTTTCCAAGCCTATGGCACTTTTAAACTATTTGTGTGTTTTCAGCATTAGTCTCGTAGTGCAACGCCAGACACCTTTAGAGATTCGGCAAAAACACTCTCAGATATTGCCATATATGCATCGGTTTTGAATTGTGTCTTCGGTCAATAATTGGGTCGCCCGGCTCCTGTGCTTGCCTCCTATGTTCCGCTTTGTTCGGCTAGGTGTGCAAAGGGCGAACCACTGCGATTGTGCTTCCAGCTCGCATGGTTAAGTACCTCAGTGGAGAAAGCCGAAAACTGACTGTCACAATAGGTGTAAACTGGTCAGCGATCCGATGACTATGTTAAATGACGGGCCGTTCGTAACATTGGCCGAAGTGTTTACGACTTGACCTTGACTGTCGCCGAACACTACCGGGGGCTAGTAACTGGCCTCCCAAACTAAATCCTCAATATTTTGCTCTTACATTAGAGTTGAGGTTTCATGATCATGCTTAGCATAACAACCCAAAGAAAGGAACCGATAGGGGGACTATTTTCTTTGGAAGACATTTCTTATGTTAAACAATAATATAACATATCTCTCTGCGTACCTTTGTTTATAAAACCGTATGGCCAGATTGCCTTGTTTGTCGTAAATCTTTGCCCTCATAAAGGCTTTATAAAGTAGGACAAACACTCCTCAGCTACTGGCCGAGGAGGTGGAAGCCGATGGTCGGTCAACAAAGTTTTATACAATGCAGGTCCGAACATTAATGACGTAAAGTACTTGGATACATAGCGTCATTACACATAATTTGTGATTTTACTATGGATATCGATCCTTAATTGGGCCACCCGTGCCCGCATTAAGGCTCGGGGGCTACTGGGCTTCGAGCTTATTATTTACAAATATTAAAGGGGCACATCGATCCCCTGATCTAGTGGTGCCACCCGACCAGTGTCTTGGGGGCTACTGCATTGCCTGTCCAACGCAGAAAATTTTAAGTGCAATACAGTTTCTGAGGAGAATTTGATCCTCAGGTTGGTTGGCTGCACCCAACCCGAGTCTCGAGGACTGAGCACGCCGCTTTTTGTGTCGCAAAGTATTCTGCCGAGCTAGGACTTGATCCTCAGGCCGATTTTTGCAAATCAACATGAGTCTCAGCGGCTACTGGGATCAGCGGTCTTACGTCATCCTTCATGTGCATCTCGGGTTTTAAACCGACACACACCTTGAGGGCTACTGGCTATATATGTTCGCAGAGAATAAATTGCACCAATAAAAAATATTGACAAAAAATCGGCCCACAGTCGGGGTGGTGCACCACCTCAGAAGCAGTCCGGCATAAAGCTCGGGCGCTAGTGGCTGGCTCCATAGAGGGCATTTCCGGCATTAAGCTCGACTAAACTCCTTCAACTTTTTTGAACCAAGGTGATATGACACCTCGGATATAGTCCCGCATTGGAGCTCGGATACAGTCTGGCGTTGGAGCTTGGACATAGTCCGGCGTTGGAGCTCGGATACATTCCGGCGTTGGAGCTCAGAAAGCGGTCCGACATTGGTGCTCGGCTGCAAAAGATACCTCGAATGCAGTCCGGCGTTAGAGCTCGGACGCAAGAAGACACTGCCTCCTGGGAACAACTTCAAACCCGAGGTGTGGCATAAAAATAACAAGGCATTGGTAAAGGCCAGAAACTTAAAGGGGCTCCTCGGATGCTCGACGTGTAAACTCGTCGAATGCATTTCAGCGATCCTCAAGATCGAAGATGAGGAGAAGAACGCGAGCTTGAGCGCTAGAGCCCAAGTGTGCAGGAATGGGTAAGCGAGGAAGAAGAAGGTGTGGGTGAAAAAAAGTAAATCCTTGTCCCTTTATAAGGGCGGAAGGGGAGATGTGTCTCCCTACTTGCCTGGCAAAACCGCTTATTCCCCAGGCGCCGCAATTGATGGTGCGGCTGGGTTACCCACGCCCGTATTGATGAGAAGCCCACGAAAAGGGGAACACGATCTCTGCTTTGACAAGACGTGTCAACAAAAACCGCCTCGCGATATGTGCGGAGCTGGTTGGGGAAAACGGTACGAATAATGACCGGGACATGGCATGATGTCATGCTGTCAGAACATGTCAGCATATTAGATTTGTGGAAATATTATTCTCTCTACGGTGGTATGTGGAATTTATTTTGCAGGGCCGGACACTATCCTTGTATTCAAAACTCTTCCATGGTGTATTCGGAGGAGGAACCCGCCTTGCAATACCAAAGACAATACAGCGCGCCGGACTCATCGGCATTGAAGCCTGTTTCAGGGGCTACTAAGGGAGTCCTGGATTAGGGGGTCTCCGGACAGCCGGACTATATCCTTTGGCCGGACTGTTGGACTATGAAGATACAAGATTGAAGACTTCGTCCCGTGTCCGGATGGGACTCTGCTTGGCGTGGAAGGCAAGCTAGGCAATACGGATATGTATATCTCCTCCTTTGTAACCGACCTTGTGTAACCCTAGCTCCCTCCGGTGTCTATATAAACCGGATGGTTTTAGTCCATAGGACAACATACAACAATCATACCATAGGCTAGCTTCTAGGGTTTAGCCTCTACGATCTCGTGGTAGATCAACTCTTGTAATACTCATATCATCAAGAACAATCAAGCAGGACGTAGGGTATTACCTCCATCAAGAGGGCCCGAACCTGGGTAAACATCGTGTCCCCTGCCTGACCATCGATCCTGTACGCACAGTTTGGGACCCCCGACCCGAGATCCGCCGGTTTTGACACCGACACGTTTCCTTCGTATTGTTCCAAATCCCTTTCTTCCTCCACTCCAAGTGCCTCCAGATCTGCCAAATCTCTTCCCTCGGCCTGCGACCGATAGCCTCCGACAAGGAGAAGTCTCCGTCTGCGGCTGCGCGCCCTCCTTCTTGGTTTGAGCTGGCCCTGAGCGTGTTTACCATTGCCGGAGAGAAGCACCTCGCCAGTGTGCTTCCGCTGACGGCGGGGGACGGTAATGAGGGGGAGAGACAGTGCTCTAGGTTGGCTCCACCAAGCCAGAAGTTTTGGGTGACACCTTTTACCCCTTCTTCTAGTACAACATCCTTGCTGGGTTGGTGCCCCCTTTCTCCACTTTCTTCTATGCCATCCTCCGCCATTACGGGCTCCACGCCATCCATATTCATCCCAACTCTATCCTCCTCCTATCGATCTTCGCCTTTTACTGCGAGGCGTTCGTGGGGGTGATGCCCTCCGTTGTTGTTCTGCCACTTCTTCTACCTTCGGATAAGCGGCGGCCAGTGCTTGGGGTGCGCCAGCTTCATCGCGGCCAATGGCAGCAACGCTATCTCTCGGGCCGGGAAGAAGGTGGAGGTCTTCCAGAACAAGTGGGTCTTCATGGACGCCAAGCGCACCCACGCCCGGCTAGAGCTGCCAACCGCGCCGCCAACGCCCCTAGAAGGGTGGGCTCATGAGAAGCTCACCGACCCCCGGGCAGAGCCGCTTCTAGAGAGGATGTCGGCTGACCTAAAGGCGGAGGACCCGAAGACGGAGAAGCTGACAGGGGCCATGATCGTCAAGAAGTTCCTGACGTAGTGCCTGGCTTCGCTCCAGGCGCACTCGCGCCCCCTGTGGAGGTTGAAGGGCGCGGAAGACGACCTCCGACTATGCCCGGACAACCTGCCCAATGAGGAGCTGAGAAAGGTCATGCGCGCCTTGCTCGGGAAGGACCAGGGTTTCCCCACGGACTCCCATCTCCCGCTGTACTGCCGCTCGGATGGAGAGAAGGTGGCCACCGCCATGCCCACCTTCAACGAGCGTGGGCTTGTGCCGCTGAAGCCTCCCCAGCCCCCTGGCACCCTGGTGACGGCGTCCTCCGGCGAGTCCGAGGAGGAGGAAAAGGCGGACTCATAGGCGGCCTTGGAGGAGATGGATGAGACCTCCCCCCGGCAGAGTGAGCTTCTCTGGGCCTTCTCCAATGACGACACCGCCAGCGAGCACCCAATCAGGGAATCACCACTCCCCACTGGAGTCACCACGAGACCCCCAGAAGAGGCTGAGGCAGGGGATCCTGAAGAGGGATAGGTCGGTGCTGATTCCTCCGGGCAGCGGCCCCAGCTCGCCACCGCCCGCTACCACTACAGAGTCGGTCGCGCGCTCGTCCACCCCTGAGAGTGCGACGACGCCCGTGCTTGGGAAGCTTGCGCTCCTGAGCAGGAAGAGGGAGTATGTCGCCAAGGATTAGTTAGTGTATCCCCTTGCCCTCGTTCTTTGATCTTCACATGGTACTCAATGTCTCTGTCTTGATGCTAGGCTGACACTAGCGGCAAACAGGAAGAAGGAGGACACCAAAAGCCGCCGAGGCCCAGCGTCCTGTCGTGGTCGCAACGTCTTCGGTGCAGAAGGACAAAGCTGACTTCCTTGTCCCTGCGGCGAGGACGCCCTCCCGAGGCTTTGGAGCCCAGCCTTAGGAGAAGGCGGCCCCTGCAGTCGAGGCGACTCCACAGGCGCTCGCCCTGAGCGCGCCAGCTGAGGATCCGAGGGCTCCGGAGCCCCCGGCCCTCTCTGCTGCTGCCACCTCGCCAGGCTTGACACTGGCGCCGCTTCCTCCCCCCATCATCTCGCCAGCGGGCCTTGATTCCTCTGCCATGTCCGGCACCCTGAAGGAGGCCTTCTCCATGCTGGACCAGCTTCGGGACGATCTTCAGGGCCTCGATCAACGCAGGGCTTCGGGGAGCCTAGAGTTGGTCTCGGGGTGGCTTCGGGCCGACTCGTCCATCAGGGCAGCCTGGGCCCATGCTGTGACAGCCCTAGAGGAGGGCCAGAAGGTGGCCGGCCTTGCCGCAGCCGCCCGCGACGTGGCGTTGAAGGACACTGAGGCCGCCGGGGAGTGTTGTCGCGCGGCGGAGGCCGAGCTGAAAACCCTTCGCGACAAGCAGGCCACCCACGCCCGCCAGCTCGAGGAGCAGGAGGAGAAACTAAACACCTAGGAAGTTGCGGTCGCCGACCGTGACACCGAGCAGGAGCAAGTAGCCCATGAGCAGGCTTTGAAGCGCGGCTGCATGGACAAGCTAAAGGAGGAGGTGGAGGCGGCCCAGGCGTCCGATGACAAAGCCCGGTTGGAGGCCAAGGAGAAGCGCCTCACTACTGCTGAGAAAATGGCCACTGTAGAGCGCGCCGCCTTCGACTCCCTCGAGCTGAGGTCCCGCAAGGCGCTGCAGGATATCTATGGGAGTGGGAACAAGGAGCCGTTGGTGACTCTAGATGAAGGCCAGGCCGCACTGCTCCTTAAGCTCGTCACGACGCTCGAGGCCATCATCGTCGGAGTGGGCTCCATGGTGGAGGGGAGGCCCGTGCACTTTCCACCTCAACCATGATGCGTGTCTTCATCCACCTTTATCTATGGGACACCAGCTTTGACCTCGGTGCCTTGCTTGAGCCCGTCGACTCTGAGTCCTATACCACCGCTGCCGAGGCCATGAAGGATCGGGTGGAGGCCCTACTGCGGAAGTTCCTCGCCATTGACTCTGCGGCCGCGGCTGACAGCAAGGGCGTTGTCGCCGACCCCATGTCCACGGCTGACAGCAAGGGCGGCGGCGAGGTTGTTGACAACGGAGCTTCCCACATAGGCGATGGCGGCGTCCAAGGCTGAAGGAGAGGCTTGATGGCTCAATGGCGGTGCTCCCCTTTGTTCAAATCCGGCAACATGTATCGTGCCTCATGGAGGCATAAGAACTTGTGCTTGGTACCCTTAAGATACAATATGTTTATAATAACTTGCTAGGGTTCCATGATTTCCTTACCATTTCCTTCGGTGTTCTGCGTCGGCAGGGCCCGACCCCGCACATACCTCAGCCGCTGTTGGATCTTCTAGATTGCTAGGACGAGACCAAGGGGTGAGGGCCTACGTGACCAATTAGTCTCCTGAGTCACGATGCTCAAGAGTCCCCCTTGACGTACAAACAACCCTCGGGAAGGAGATGCAAGAGTAGGTCTTAGCGTTCTGCATCCGCAAGGCCCGGCCCCGCGTATACCTCAGCCGCCGTTGGGTTGTCCGGATCACTAGGACGAAACCAAGGGGTGAGGGGCTACGTGACCAGTTAGGCTCCTGACTCGCGATGCTCAGGAGTCTCACTTGACGTACGAACATACATCCATACCTTTCCTCGCTGAGGTCCCGCTTGGGAGTGATACGTCTCCAACGTATCTATAATTTTTTATTGTTCCATGCTATTATATTATCTGTTTTGGATGTTTAATGAGATTTAATATGCTCTTTTATATTATTTTTGGGACTAACCTATTAACCGGAGGCCCAGTGCCAGTTTCTGTTTTTTTTCTATTTTAGAGTTTCACGGAAAAGGAATACCAAATGGAATCCAAACATAATGAAACCTTCACGATGATATTTTTTGGACCGAAAGCAAACCAGAAGACTTGGAGTTGAAGTCTGGAACTCCGTGAGGCGGCCATGAGGCAGGAGGGCGTGCCCAGGGGGTAGGCGCGCGCTCACCCTCGTGGGCCCCACGAAGCTCCCCTGGCGTACTTCTTTCTCCTATATATACCCTTATACCCTAAAAACATCAGAGGGAGCCACGAAACCACTTTTCCCCCGCCGCAACCTTCCGTACCCGTGAGATCCCATCTTGGGGCCTTTTCTGACGATCTGCCGAACGGGGAACCGATCACGGAGGGCTTCTACATCAGCACCAAAGCCTCTCTGATGAAGCGTGAGTAGTTTACCACAGACCCTCGGGACCATAGTTATTAGCTAGATGGCTTCTTCTCTTTCTTTGATCTTCAATACAAAGTTCTCCTCGATGTTCTTGGAGATCTATTCGATGTAATACTCTTTTGCGGTGTGTTTGTCGAGATCCGGTGAATTGTGGATTTATGAACATGATTATCTATGAATATTATTTGGTTCTTCTCTGAATTCTTATATGCATGATTTGATATCTTTGCAAGTCTCTTCGAATTATCAGTTTAGTTTGGCCGACTAGATTGATCTTTCTTGAAATGGGAGAAGTGCTTAGCTTTGGGTTCAATCTTGCGGTGTCCTTTCCCAGTGATAGTAGGGGCAGCAAGGCACATATTGTATTGTTGCCATCGAGGATAAAAAGATGGGTTTTATATCATATTGCTTGAGTTTATCCCTCTACATCATGCCATCTTGCTTAATGCGTTACTCTGTCCTTATGAACTTAATACTCTAGATGCGTGCTGGATAGCGGTCGATGTGTGGAGTAATAATACTAGATGCAGAATCGTTTCAGTCTACTTAACACGGACGTGATGCCTATATTCATGATCATTGCCTTAGGTATCTTCATAACTATGCGCTTTTCTATCAATTGCTCGGTAGTAATTTGTTCACCCACCGTAATGCATGCTATCTTGAGAGAAGCAACTCGTGAAACATATAGCCCTCGGGTCTCCTTCTTATTATATTGCATCTCTTTTATTTACATCGCATCTTGTTTACTATTTTGCAATCTTTACATTCCAATCTATACAACAAAAATACCAAAAATATTTACTTTACTATCTTTATTAGATCTCACTTTTGCGAGTGGCGGTGAAGGGATTGACAACCCCTTTATCGCGTTGGTTGCAAGGTTCTTGATTGTTTGTGCAGGTACTAGGTGGCTTGTGCGTTGTCTCCTACTGGATTGATACCTTGGTTCTCAAAAACAGAGGGAAATATTTACGCTACTTTGCTGCATCACCCTTTCCTCTTCAAGGGAAAACCAACGCATTCTCAAGAGGTAGCAAGGAGGGGCGTGCAAAGACCAGATCCGAGGGACCTGGCAGGGTGGCGTACGCTAGGCGTGGCCTGAGTGTAGCCCCCGTGCCCAGCCCCCTTGCGCGACTCTCTCGATGGGAGAGCGTTGCGGCGAGGCTGAACACCGAGCCTGGCGGGTCCCTGAGGTTATTGCGGCCGGTTGGCCGCCATCAGTTGTTTATCACCAGCGCGAAGCATGGCGCTTCTGCTCTTGCATGGGCATAGCCGCTCCTCGGCTGTATCAACTGCCAGCACAGAGCATGGTGCTTCCACTGGTGTGTGGGTGGGGGCTCCCTCTAAGTGGAGCCCCCGGGGCGTGTACAGCCCCACCCTGACACGTGGCTTGCACGACAGGGCTAGAGGAGGTGTGTATGGGCACTCGTGAGCCAACGCGGGACTCACGAGGCCCTACCTCAAGGCGGGTTGCGCCTGAATTTGATTCGGAACACTTGTAAGAGCCCTGCGAGATGGTTAGGTGACCTGTGCCGAATGAATCTCCTGAGGTTATTGCATGAGAAGGCCAAAACACCAACGATCCCAGGAGGTGATGCGAACGCAGCCGGCCCGCAAGACAGAGCTCAGCCGTTGGGTTTGTCGACGCTGTAGGGACGGTCCCAAGCACAGACGTCGTGCCCAGTCTTCTCATGCGAATGTCCTGAAGAAATACAACCGGCGCGCGGCTCCCGCGGTGGCAAGGCACCGGGTCGCCCGCCCTAACTTACCCGCCCCCGATTAGCTCATGTAAGAACAAGGCACCAAAGACTATGGGAGGTGATGTGCACGGGAGCTGGCCCGCGAGCCAGAGCTCAGCCACTTGGGTTTAGTGATGCTGCAGGGACAGACCCGAGCACAAACGCTGTGCCAGTCCTTAATCATGAGGCGGTCGTGGGTGGGCTGGCAAGGGCGTACGACGTTCATGGTGACGAAGCACCGGACATACATAAGATAATCATAAATCAACTCATGGATAGGGTAGAGCTAGTTCTGATAGATGCAAAACGATAAACGCCACAGGGACGGACCCACGCGGCTTGGGGATAGTGCAACTCGAGGGCCGCCCCCAACAGAATAAACCAGAAAATGTCACCTGGCACCATTGCTGAAGAGATGTTGAAGTAGCTAAGGACGCGTGCCGCAGAAGTCGCTCCTCATGAGCCGCCCAGGACCTGAACCTCAGGAGGCTCTGAGGGACCGGGGAGCTCGCGAGGATCCATCGCCATCTCTGTCAGGATTGCCTGGTGCCTGGCCTCCTGAGCCGCTATGATGCTCCACATGTGACGCTGATGCCCGACAGCCCTGCTCAGCAAGCCGAAGGGCATGCAGACGTAGCTGTGAGGGGGGAACCTCACACCGGCCAACGCGTGATGGCCAGAAATGCTCTTGAGATGTGGGAATGTTGAGCCCTGGGATGTTGACGCAGACGCACAGCTAACCGCCCTCGCCGGGGCAGGGAGCTCTGCCGAGTGGTGGGCGACGGCCGCCCCCCATAGCTCTTGCCTCCTGAAGCTCCTCGATTGCCTTGGTGATGAACTCCTGAGCACCTGGCTCCCCATGCCTTCTGCCCTCTTGGCGGAAGCGCGCACTGAAGCATGCCTTGACGTGGCGCCCGAGCGCCTCCCTCATGACGTTGGCTAGGTCACCGGGCACACCTTCCTATGTGAGAGAGGGAGGCGCCTGACTGTGAACGCGGGTCCTGAGGTGGTGTCGCTGGACGACCCGCTCTCCTGAGGTTCTTGGCGGAGCAGCTGCTTCTCTTCTTGGGGACAGCCTCAGGGGGGATGCCTTCGACATCTGGGTTCTCGACTACCGCAGCCTCGTAGGCGCGCTCGAGAGAGCGCACCGCGTCATTCTCCTCGCATGCGACCGTGATGATGTTGCGTCTCCCTGGCATCTTGAGTTCATTGTATCCATGGTGGGTGAATGCCATGAACTTGGCCAGGGCCAGGTAGCCGAGGATGGCATTATACGGAAGGCGGATGTGAGCGACGTCGAAGTCAATGAGCTCGGTGCGCTAGTTGTCGCGGGTGACGAAGGTGACAGGGAGGCAGATCTGCCCTATTGGGGTGGTGGAGGCAGATCTGAGAAGAGCTTGGAGGGCTGCAGCTGGTCATAGGGCACCCGGAGTCGGTCGAATGTCTCGATGGAAAGAACATTGAGCCCCGCACCACCATCGATGAGAGTCTTGGTGACGAGGACGCATTGCTGATGGTTTGCAAGTAGAGCATCGGGAGAGCACCGGCAGTTGCCGTGCACTTGAGCTGGTCGGACGAGCTGAAGGTGATGGTGCACGTGGAACACCTGAGCGGATGCATAGCCTCGAGCTTGGGGAGGGCCGCGTTCACCTCACGAGCAATCTGCTTGAAGATGCGATGAGAGGCAGGGGCCTGAGCGCCGCCTAGGATGCAAGCGATGGCACGAGGCTCCTGGTCACCCCCAACCCCCTCGTCCTGATGGCGATCGTTGTTCCTTCTTGGTGGTGGTTGCAGCGGAGGGAGGCCAGCATTGCCCTGAGGACGGTCCTCACGAGGCTGCTCCCTCGAGGGGCCCTTGCGAGGCTGGCCCTGCCAGCGCTCCTCACGAGGCTGATCGCGCCACTCTTGGCTGGGGTCCCGACCATCCCAACATCCTCCACTTTGGCCTCCTCTGCGATCATAGCCTCGATCGCTGCGCTTGGGATGATGACCGACGCGCCCGTCACGGATGGCCCTGAGCTCCTGATAGTCATTGGTGTTGTGGTTGTGCACGTTGTAGAAGACGCAGAATAGGCGACTGCCCTTGGATGACTCCGGGTGATCGCAGCCGCGCTTCATCTCTGGTTCGTCCGCGAGCACGTCTACCCCCTTGTGCTTCACGTCCTTGGCCTTGGTCTTCTTGTGTTCTAGGTCAGCTCAAGGGAACTCAAGAAGGGAGAGGTGTCCGTCCTCAGCTATCGCACACTTGGTCGCCATGTTGAACATCTTCAGAGCCGTGCACAGGTCCTCGTGTATGGCGAGCTACTCCTTCATCTTGATGTCGCGGATGCCGTCGGTGAATGCCAAGATGATGGCTTCATCCGCTACCTTGTGGATCTTGACGCGAACACTGTTGAAGTGCTGGATGTACTTCTGCAAGGTCTCCCCTGGCTGCTGCTTGATGCACCGCAGGTCACCCGTAGTCGGCGGCCAGTCACGAGTGCCCTGGAAGTTGGCAACGAAATGCTCTCGCATTTCGTCCCAGGAGGAGATCGATCCCGCGGGCAGGTTCAGGAGCCACGAGTGTGCGCCATCCTTGAGGGCCATGGGAAACCAGTTCGCCATAAACTTCTCGTCGCCGTTGGCCGCCTCGATGCTCACTTCGTAGAGCTGCAGGAACTCAGCAGGGTCGGGGTGCCGTCGTAGCGTGGAGGCAGGTCGGGCTTGAACCTCCCCGGCCATATGACGATACGCAGCTCCGAAGTGAAGGCGCGACAACCCGCTGTGGTCGCAAGAGCCCGCCATGGAGGAGGAGCCTGATCCTAGCTGTAACGCCCCGAGACCGATGTGCCACGTGTCTTCCCGTTATTAGCTGTTGTTGCCATGTCATTGCTTGCTTGTCATGCATCTCATATCATGTCATCATGTGCATTGCATCCTCATGCTTTAAAACATGCATTCGTCCGGGTTCTCCGAGTTCTCTCTGTTGCCCGTTCTGAGCCCAACCACACTTGTACGCGCCCGCGACATGTCCGAAATAGTATTTTATAAGTGGCCGGAAAATGTTCTCGGAATGGGATGAGAGTTGGTGTGCGGTCTTATTATAGTGTAGGTAGACCGCCTGCCAAGTTTCATCGCGTTCGGAGTTCGTTTGGTAGCCTAACCGTTAAACTATAGCGGCATTATAGCCGGTATTTTTGTTGGACGTTTTCGGTCTCCGGAAACAGTCGCCGGGTCTCTCTCTTCTCTTCTCTCAGCTCGAGACCGTCTACACAGCCCACTACTCACCGCCAGGCCCTACCTAACCTCTCTTGTCAGCCCGCGACCCGCCTCGCATGCGCCCGAAAGCTGTCCCGGACCCGACTCGGGCTGTCACTACCGTTGGATCCGGATCATCCCCAAACGTCTACAAAATATCACCGTTTTATTATTTGGACTCCCTAGCTATTTATTCTCGACCGTCTAATCTAAATCAGATGATCCAAATCACCCTCCTTCCACTATATATATAGTCCATCCCATACCTAATCTGGAAAACCCTAGAAATCCTCCTCCTGTCCCGTCGTTGCGCCACCACCCCCCTTGTCCTCTCCACATCGGGATCCCCTCCCGATCCATCCAACCACCTACCTCCTCGTCTTGCGCAACCAACCAGCCAGCAACAACCACCTCCTCCCTGTTCGATCCAGAGGAGTGGAGCTCCTCCGCGCCCATAGGCTCTCCCGCTCGAGGGATCCACGCTGCCTTTGCCAAGCTCCAGGCCGACCCCGCGCCCTCCCCCTCGGTCCTTCCTTCTCTTCTTTCTTTCTCCTGCTCTCTCAACTCTCTCTCTCTCTCTGTGCCTCGCAGGATGCCATGGATGCCCGCAGCGCACCTGCCTTCCCGAGTTCCTCCGCAGGAGACCAGCAACCAGAGCTCCCACTCGACCCTCCGCCGCATGTTGCCGGCACCAACAGGACCCCGCCGGCCTCCTCCGCCCTCTCCTTTCTAGCCTGCCTCGGCGACCGACCCACAGGTCCACGCACCATCTCCCCGATGTCTCCTCCTCTCCTCTTTTCTCCCGTACTCTGCCTCTACTCTAAGACCCGCGCCGCTGCCATTTTTGCAAGATCCACCACCGAGCTCGTCGCCGGCCTTCTCGGCCTCGTCCGTCACCGGATCCGAACTCCCCACGGGCGGATCTACCCATTCCCGTCGTCATCTGGTCCCGTGCCTGCCACCTGCCGTCGTCCCCTCGCCGGAGTCCGCCGGTCGCAGTCGCATTGGCCTTCCTCTGCTGCCCGCTCGCCTGCGCTTTGCATTGACCGCAGCCGTCGCCCTGCTTCACGAACGAGGCCGCCCCTTGTTGACTTGGTCCAGATCTAGCGAGCCGAGCCCAGCAGCCGGCCTGCCCAGTTCCTTCGCCTCGCGTGGGCCTCCTTGCCTCTCCAAGGCCCAGCCTGCCGGCCTCTCTCCTCTCCACCGAACGGGCCAAGCCCATGGGTGATCCTCACTGCTGCGCCCCCTCCCACTGTTGGGCCAACCAGATCCGGCCCGAGATGTATTTTTTTTTCTGCAGAACGTTTTAGCTAATTTCCTGAGTACTACCCGTTTTGCAGAATAGTCCCTAGAGTTCATGCATTTAATAACTCACAAATGGTGCATCGGATTAAAACAATTTAAATATGTAAAATGCTTAGAATTTCATATAGTTTCATAATATGTCTTTTTCACCCATGTTTAAAATGTTTAAAATGCTGTTTGTGTAACTTTGTCCATATGCCATGCTAAAATGGTTTAATTCATAACTAAATAACCGTAGCTCCATTTTTAACAAACTTTATATGCAAATGGGGTAGAATTTTTCCTAATTTATCATGGTGACATTGTTTTGCATGCCTAACAACTCTAAAATATGGTTTAGGGCAGAACATGACCTAACCTAATATATGCACATGAGGAGTTTCCGGATTTGTTGTTTGTTGTTCCCGGCCTCATTTAAACTTGACTAGATGGGTAATTTTCATTTGCTTCACCCTCTTGCCATGTTTAACAACATTTAATATTGTTGGGTACATAAACGAGATCGAACTAAATAACTTGTCGTGGTGTTTCGTCAATATGCAACTCGTTGCATGTTGAGCTCCGCTTAATTTGTAGGGTTGTTTGTGCATTTTGCCATGCCATGCCTCATTAAACCGGACATGCATCATACTTGTTTGCGCATCGTGCCATGATTATATGATGGTTGTTTACTATGTTGTGTGCTCCTTTCCGGTGTTGCTTCTTTGGGTTGGTTCCATTAACATCGCGTTTGTGAGGACCCGTTCGTCTACGCCCGTTTGTCTTCTTCATGGACTCGTTCTTCTTCCTTGCGGGATTTTAGGCAAGATGACCATACCCTCGAAATCACTTCTATCTTTCCTTGCTAGATGCTCGCTCTTTTGCTATGCCTATGTTGCGATACCTACCACTTGCTTATCATGCCTCCTATATTGTTGAACCAAGCCTCTAACCCACCTTGTCCTAGCAAACCGTTTATTGGCTATGTTACCGCTTTGCTCAGCCCCTCTTATAGCATTGTTAGTTGCAGGTGAAGATTGAGGTTTGTTCCTTGTTGGAACATGGAGATGTTGTTCCTCGTTGGAACATGTTTACTTGTTGGGATATCACAATATCTCTTATTTAATTAATGCATCCATATACTTGGTAAAGGGTGGAAGGCTCAGCCTTATGCATGGTGTTTTGTTCCACTCTTGCCGCCCTAGTTTCCGTCATATCGGTGTTATGTTCCCGGATTTTGCGTTCCTTATGCGGTTGGGTAATAATGGGAACCCCTTGACAGTTCGCCTTGAATAAAATTCCTCCAGCAATGCCCAACCTTGGTTTTACCATTTGCACTAACAACCTACCACCTTCCCCTGGGTTCTGCAGACTCAAGGGTCATCTTTATTCTAACCCCCCGGGCCAGTGCTCCTCTAAGTGTTGGTCCGAACTAGAGTCCTGTGCAGCGCCCCATCGGGGAAACTCGAGGTTTGGTTTTAGTTGTACGGAGCGCTCATCTGAGTGTGCCCTGAGAACGAGATATGTGCATCTCCTATCGGGATTTGTCGGCACATTCGGGCGGTGTTGCTAGTTTAGTTTTTCCTTGTCGAAATGTCTTGTAACCGGGATTCCGAGTCTGATCGGGTCTTCCCGCTAGAAGGTCTATTCCTTCGTTGACCGTGAGAGCTTGTCATGGGCTAAGTTGGGACTCCCCTGCAGGGATTTGAACTTTCGAAAGCCGTGCCCGTGGTTATGGGCAGACGGGAATTTGTTAATGTCTGTTGTGGAAAACCTGAAGTTGACTTTAATTAAAATGCATCAACCACGTGTATAACCGTGATGGTATCTTTCCGGCGGAGTCCGGGAAGTGAACACGGTGTTGGAGTTATGCTTGACGTAGGTTGTTTTAGGATCACTTCTTGATCATACTTTTATCGACCGTGCTTTGCCTTCTCTTCTCGCTCTCATTTGTGTATGTTAGCCACCATATATGCTAGTCGCTTGCTGCAGCTCCACCTCATACCTTTTTTCCTTACCCATAAGCTTAAATAGTCTTGATCGCGAGGGTGTGAGATTGCTGAGTCCCCGTGGCTCACAAATACTTCCAAAACCAGCTTGCAGGTGCCGATGAGTCCGTGCAGATGACGCAACCAAGCTTAGGAGGAGCTCGATGAAGATCTTGTCCTTTGTGTTGTTCCGTTCTAGTTGATCAGTAGTGGAGCC
Source organism: Triticum aestivum (assembly GCF_018294505.1). Classification (NCBI taxonomy): domain Eukaryota; kingdom Viridiplantae; phylum Streptophyta; class Magnoliopsida; order Poales; family Poaceae; genus Triticum; species Triticum aestivum. The sequence goes on along the minus strand of NC_057800.1, from coordinate 475,812,987 downwards.
CAGTTGGGGTCGATCGGGGACCTTGTCGCATTTGGGGGTTCTTCTTTTATTTTGGTTCCGTAGTTGGACCCTGATTGTATTTGGATGTTGTAATGCTTTATTCATGTATTGTGTGAAGTGGCGAGTGTAAGCCAACTATGTATCTCTTTCCCTTATGTATTACATGGGTCGTGTGAAGATTACCTCACTTGCGACATTGCTTTCAATGTGGTTATGCCTCTAAGTCGTGCTTCAACACGTGGGAGATATAGCCGCATCGAGGGCGTTACACTGGCACTCGTGCCTTCTTGACGTGGCGGTGCTGGGAGTGCACGAGCATCGTCTTGCGGCCGCTGGACCACCTGGGAGCTTTCTTCTTCATGCACTAGCGCCCTGCACGGCAGGTCACACCGCGGGGCCTCGCGCCTTGATCCGAGGGCGACGTCTTGACGGGGAGGTGGAGGAGGTGCTCTGTGGGCCACATCACCCGCAGCGGGCAGCGGGCGAAGCAACAAGAGAGACAGTGCAGGAGAGCCCCCAGCGGCGCTGACAAGCACGGCGATGCGGTCCAGCGAGTCTTCATAGAGATCATCGACGGGGCGATAACGCAAGAGCTCGCGCACCATGAGCAACGCAGCATGTGCGTCTGCCGGCCTGCGACGAGCATGTGATGACGAACCAGCCGGACTCAGCAACGGGGTTGCGGTTCGCCCATCACGCTGCATAGAGGGGTGCAGCGATGAAGCTCGTTGGGCCTCGCTGGGCCGGTGATGGCGTTCGCGGCTGGAGACGGGGGACAGCGAGGACAACTGTCACCCGCAGGCGCCGTCTGAGCAACACGGGCGGCAAGAGCGGCCCGACGCTCAGCACGAGCTCGACGGGCGTCAGCCATCGAAGCTGTGGAGCGGTGGCGGGTCGACCGACGGAAGAGAGGCTCCAACACACCCCTACCTGGCGCGCCAAATGTCGGATTTTGGGTTCCGCATACCCTTGAGAGGTTTGAACTCTGGGGTGCATGCAAAGAACTCGTCCTCCCCAGTCTGCTTACACACTAATATCACTGCCTAGCTCGATGAACTGAATGGAAAAGAGACACAGCAGTTTACCCAGGTTCGGGCCACCTTGCAGTGTAAAACCCTACTCCCGCTTTATGGTGGATTGGCCTCGAGGGCTAAGGATGAACTAGTACAGTGGGAGAGCAACCTCAGCAGGAGGAGTGCGCTTGTGCTCAATGAGCTGGTGGGTGTGAGGATGATCTGAATGATCCGTCCCCCTCTATGGTGGTGGCTAAGTCCTATTTATAGTGGCCTTGGTCCTTGTCCCAAATGAAGGCGGGAAGGGATCCCACAATATCCAAATTCGAAGGGAGACAACTTTTACATGCTATCCTGACAAAAGTAATCTTCACCTACAAAAGCCTCTGGTCGTGGCGCCGTGGTGGGCTCGGCGATGACCTCCATCCTGCCGTCCTGGCGCTCTTGGTCTTGTTGCACCGGAATGTAAACCTTTGCCTGATTCCTCGGGACTCCGCTCCCGCTCTTGCCTCCTTAGCACCAAAGAGGAAACTGGTACACTACGCCCGCTGGCACCCGCCTGGCCTTGGTCGTCATGGCTCATGTCATCTGGACCTCGCGATATGAGCCTTGCATAGAAATCTCCGCTCCTCGGGAGCCAGCCTGTAGAGACTGCTCCTCATGAAGGTCTTGATGTCGTCCACTTTGCGAAGCTTGGCCCCTCGCGAGGGTCTTGAATTGTTGATGCTGAAGCTGGGCCGTACTAGGCCGTTGATGGAGCCACGCCGTGGGCCGCAGGCAGGCAAGTCTGGGCACCCCCGTTCACAGAACGCCGATAGAAACACATGAGACCCCCAGAACACATGTAACTGCAATCCTGCTTGTGTTAATATAGAAGGCAGTGGGATCCTCTCCCACTGTCATTTAATGCTAAAATACAATTTGTCCGCCGCCGTAAGCTTTTGTTCTCCCGTGATCCCATCTAGAGACATTTCTGGTGATCTTCCGGAGGGGGAATTGATCACGGAGGGCTTCTACATCAACCTTGCTGCCCTACCCATGATGTGTGAGTAGTTCACCATGGACCTACAATTCCATAGCTAGTAGCTAGATGGCTTCTTCTTTCTCTTTGATCTTCAATACAATGTTCTCCTCGATCTCCTTGGAGTTCTATCCGATGTAATCTTCTTTTGCGGTGTGTTTGTTGGGATCTGATGAATTGTAGATTTATGATCAGATTATTCATTGAAATTAACTGAGTCTTTTTTGAACTTTATTATGTATGTTATGATAGCTTTGTATTTCTTCTAATCTATCTGTTTGGTTTGGTGAACTAGATTGAGTTATCTTCCGTGGGACAAGTTCTTTGTAGTGGGTTCAATCTTGAAGTGTCGTCACCTCAAGACAGAAGGGATAGCAAGGCACATATTGTATTGTTGCTACTAAGGATAAAATGACGGGGTTTGTTCATATTGCTTGAGTTTACTTTGTCTACATCATGTCATCTTGCTTAAGGCATTACTCTGCTTGTTATGAACTTAATACCATAGATGCATGTTGGATGGCGGTCGATTGGTGGAGTAATAGTAGTAGATGTAGGCAGGAGTCGGTCTACTTGTCTCGAACATGATGCCTATATATGTGATCAGCCATGAATAACATCATAACTATGCGCTTTTCTATTAATTGCCCAATAGTAATTTCTTTACCCGTCGTATGTATTGTTTCGAGAGAGACGCCTCTAGTGAAAACTATGGCCCTCGGATCTACTTTAATCATATTACTAAAACCAAAAATACCTTGCCACAATTTCCTACTTTATTTTTTATATATCTATCACTATCAGAATTAATCTTTGCAAGTAATGAGTTCAAGGGGACTGACAACCCTCTTGCCTATATTGGGTGCAAGTATTTGCTTTTGTGTGTGTAGGTGCTGAAGACGGGAATTTACGTGATTCTCCTATTGGTTCGATAACCTTGATTCTAACCGGGGGAAATTGTCGGTGTCAAAACCGGCGGATCTCGGGTAGGGGGTCCCGAACTGTGCGTTTAGGCCGGATGGTAACAAGAGACAGGGAACACTTTGTTTTACCCAGGTTCGGGCCCTCTCGATGGAGGTAATACCCTACTCCTGCTTGATTAATATTGATGATATGGGTAGTACAAGAGTAGATCTACCATGAGATCAAGGAGGCTAAACCCTAGAAGCTAGCCTATGGTATGATTGTTGTGTATGGAGTTGATTGTCTACGGACTACAACCCTCCGGTTTATATAGACACCGGATAGGGTTAGGGTTACACAGAGTCGGTTACAATGGTAGGAGATCTTGAATATCCGCATCGCCAAGCTTGCCTTCCACACCAAGGAAAGTCCCATCTGAACACGGGACGAAGTCTTCAATCTTGTATCTTCATAGTCCAGGAGTCCGGCTGAAGGTATAGTCCGGCTACCCGAACACCCCCTAATCCAGGACTCCCTCAGTAGCCCCTGAACCAGGCTTCAATGACGACGAGTCCGGTGCGCAAATTGTCTTTGGCATTGCAAGGCGGGTTCCTCCTCCAAGTCCTTCATAGAAGATTTGTAAACACCAAGAGTAGTGGCTGGTTCTGCAAAATAAGCTTCCACATATTGCCATAGAGAGAATAATACTAACACAAATCAAATCTGCTGACGTATTCCGCAGTGCGCCATCACACTACGGCCAAGTCCTTTACTCGAATCGTTTTTACTTTTCCACCTCAGCATGTTTTGCGAGGCGGTTTCCTTGGCACGTCTTGTCTAAGCAGAGACCGTGTGCCCTTTTTACGGGATTCTCATCAATACGGACGTGGGTAACCCTAACCGCGCCATTTACCACGACGCTTGGGAGGCAAGCGAGTTTTATTAGGCCGGTGGGGACGCACAACCGCATCCACCCATATAAGGGGATAAGGATCCACCTTTTTACATACGCCTTCTTCCTCCTTTGCACATCCATCTCCTGCGCACTCGAGCTCCAGCGCCCATGCCCGCACTTCCCACCTCGACCTTCTCCAGTGATGTCCGGAGCGGGAGGCAAATGGAAGGTCTCCTCCGTCATGGAGGGCGACATAAAAAAGCTAAGGAAGGCCGGATACTTGTCCAAAGATATTGCGCACCGGCTTCCCGAGGAGGGGCAGCTTCTCCCCACCCCAAGGCCCCATGAGAGGGTAGTATTCCTTCCCCACTTCCTCTGCGGACTGGGTTTTCCACTTCACCCATTCGTCCGGGGGCTCATGTTCTACTATGGCCTGGATTTTCACGATCTGGCCCCGAACTTCATCCTCAACATCTCGGTGTTTATCGTCGTGTGCGAGGCTTTCCTCCGCGTCCGCCCCCATTTTGGCCTCTGGCTCAAGACCTTCAATGTCAAGCCCAAGGTGGTGCACGGCAACCAGGCGAAGTGCGGAGGCGCCATGGCAGGCAAGATTGCCAACGTCCTGTGGTTCGAGGGCTCCTTCGTAGAGACCCTAAAGGGGTGGCAAGCCAGGTGGTTTTACATCACCGAGCCACGCGATCCGAAATGGACCGCAGCCCCCGAGTTCCGATCCGGACCCCCCACGCGGCTCATGTCTTGGAGAGAGACGGGCCTATCATGGGGTAACGAGAAAGAGGTGACCGGACTGAAGACATGCATCCAGTCCCTGGTAAACAAGTCAATCAGGCTTGTAAATGTAGTCCAGGTCATGCTCGTTCGCCGAATCCTCTCGTGTCAACAACGGGACTTTACTCTGTGGGAGTTCGACCCGGCACAGCATCGAACCCTTAATAGGCTCTTCGACACGACGTATGAAGACGTCTGGAAGGTGCTAATCAAAGGTGCCAAGGCTCCCGCATCCGCTTCCGAGTACCGCGGATACAGCTCGCAGCGTCACGCTAGCGAGGTAAGCTATCTTCACCTTTTACAGGATGTTCAACTTTTTTCATAGTTTGAATCTATGCGGGATCTAAGCTCCCTTACCTTTGACAGGCTTGGCGGGCGATATCCGGACCGATTAACTGTCCGGCTCCGCTGCCCGAAGACCCAGCACCAGCTCTACTAGTGAAACTGCTGGCTCCGGCGCCTTATGTGGTGCCGAAGAAGAAGGCCAAGAAGAAGAAGACCACGGGGACCCGAAAGAGTGCCCGTAACATGGTGTGGTCGGACTCGTCATCCGACGAGTCCGAGACGCACTCCTCCCATGGAGACGAGGAGGAGGAAGAGGAAACCTCTCCCCCTCCAGCGGGGGGAGGAAAGAAGAGGAAGGCCGCCCCAGTAGGGGGGGCCGAAGGGTCCAAGAAGAGGAAAACCCCTTCGCCGGACTGCGCCCCCGACACCGACGAGGACGAAGAGGAGTGGCCGGACAGGGCCAAGCGTCCGGCAAAATTGTAAGTGTTCGGATACCAGAGTAACTCATGATATTCCTTTTGTTGCACAGCTTTCCCTAATGTCGAATATAATCATGCAGCCTGCCCCGGGCCGAATTCAACGAGTCGCGAGCGGCTCCCTGGATT